>NC_052510.1:34798310-35002676 GCF_014356525.2 Nilaparvata lugens
ACAAAAGGCGAAGTCTTGATTTATACAATGCAACTGGTGGGAAAATACTGTATAACGGATTCCAATATAGGCATTATAATAGAATACTCTTCACTCTCTGTCTATTGTTGGTAGAGAGTAGTGGGTGTCGATGCTGGTCACCGGGTACCTAACCTTGGGCACCGGCTATAACCTGGGGCCAGGTTTGTGTGTCGGGGTCGAGAAAGGCTTTCCCAAGCCTTACTCGAGGTCCTCCTGCTTTTCCTATTGGAAATAGCAAGGTAGGAGAGTCCCTTACACTCGCTGTCGATGCTGGTCACCGGGTCCCTAACCTCGGGCACCAGCTATTTCCTGAGGCCAGGTTCGTGTGTCAGGGTCGAGAAAGGCCTTCCCAAGCCTTACTCGAAGTCCTCTTGCTATTCTAGCGCCAATAGCATGGTAAGAGAGCCCTTGCACCGTGCTTCACCTCTGGTCACTGGGTCCCTAACCTTGGGCACTGGCTATTTCCTGGGGCCAGGATCGTGTGTCGGGGTCGAGAAAAGCCTTCACGAGCCTTACTCGAGGTCCTCCTGCTTTTCCTATTGGAAATCGCAAGGTAGGAAAGTCCCTTACACTCGCCGTCATTGCTGGTCACCGGGTCCCTAATCATGGGCACCAGCTACTTCCTGGGGCCAGGTTTGTGTGTCGGGGTCGAGAAAGGCTTTCCCAAGCCTTACTCGAGGTCCTCCTGCTTTTCCTATTGGAAATAGCAAGGTAGGAGAGTCCCTTACACTCGCTGTCGATGCTGGTCACCGGGTCCCTAACCTCGGGCATCAGCTATTTCCTGAGGCCAGGTTCGTGTGTCAGGGTCGAGAAAGGCCTTCCCAAGCCTTACTCAAAGTCCTCTTGCTATTCTAGCGCCAATAGCATGGTAAGAGAGCCCTTGCACCGTGCTTCACCTCTGGTCACTGGGTCCCTAACCTTGGGCACTGGCTATTTCCTGGGGCCAGGATCGTGTTTCGGGGTCGAGAAAAGCCTTCACGAGCCTTACTCGAGGTCCTCCTGCTTTTCCTATTGGAAATCGCAAGGTAGGAAAGTCCCTTACACTCGCCGTCATTGCTGGTCACCGGGTCCCTAATCATGGGCACCAGCTACTTCCTGGGGCCAGGTTTGTGTGTCAGGGTCGAGAAAGGCCTTCCCAAGCCTTACTCGAGGTCCTCTTACCTTTCCTGGTCCTTGCGATGATGTACCAGGGTCCAGTCAGGTTTTAGCCAAAACCTGACTTTTCGCCACTGGTTGAAACAGGCAGGTTGCTGCCAAAAGTCATCGAAATGGTCGAACAACACTCGCCCAAGTGAGTGCTGAATCTTGGACCTTCAGTGTCTTTGACTAACCCCCGTTAACCTCAGACACAACTCCTAGTAGTCGAAGGAGTTGGAGTACACTCAGGATACAAGCTGTACTAAGTTGCTAGCTGCGTGCTGCTTCCTTCACTCTCTCTGCCGACTGCTTGCACTGGACACCCACACTAGACTGACTTCCTACTAGCCCTTCACGAGCCTCCCTCAGTTGTCGAGAGGGAGGGGGTAAGGATGTGCGGCACTGCTGAGCGGTAGCCCAGCAGCCGGGCTGCTCGTTGGACTCCGAGATTTCATCAAGAGATAACCAAGCGTCTTCAGATCAAGCCCTAAACTCAATTCCCCTCACTAGTTACGATATACATTGTGACAGTAGATATTTTATTAAACTTGAATTTAAAAAAAAACACTTTCGAAGTGAAAATACACTTAGGCCTACTTTTGTAGTGATGATCGTTTCAACCTGTTGTTGGTCATCATCAGACAGTGGGAATTCACTCAGATGACAAGGCTATGTGTGGTAAGGGATGAAGGTGGTGGAATAGGTTGTGGTGGGGGTTGGGTTGGTGGATACTTAGTGAGGCGGTAATTTTGAACTGTGGACTATTTTGTCAAAGAGTGTGTGAGAAGAAAAATTTACTTGATTATTTAGGAGACTGTTGGGAAATTGTTTTGTGTGGTTGTAAATTTCATATTGTTCCAATACATTGAGTTTTCTGCTTTTTTGTGAGATATGGAGGATTTCAAGATTGGTGGTGATGTCCATGTATGTGTGGCCTGTTGATATAATATGATCAGCAGAATTTGAGTGGCTATGTGGTTTATTAATGGCTCTGATGTGCTCTTTGTATCTTGTCTGAAAGTCACGTCCAGTCTGTCCAATATAAAGTTTACTACAATCATTACATTTCAATTTGTAGATGCCTGGTTGTTAAAATTTCTGTTTGTTTGTTTGGTAATTTTGAGAATGTTTTCTCAGTGAATTTGTTGTTTTAAAGGCGATTCTGTATTTGAGTTTCTTAAAAGATGATGCTACTTTCTGTGATTTTTTGTTGTAGTATGTGAGTGTGATGAATTTTTGGTCATTTTCCATATTATTCTTGGTTGATGATTTTGTTCTTATTTTGTGGAGTAGGTTGTCGACTAGAGTGGATGAGTATCCATTTTGTTGAGCAATGAATTTGATCGTGTTGAACTCTTGATTGTAATCAAATTGTGTCATGGGGATATTCAATAGTCTGTTGATCATGTGGTGGAAAGCTGCAAGTTTATGTTGGGTTGGGTGGTTGGAGGTATTGTGAATTACTGTGTCAGTAGTGGTGGGTTTCCTGTATATTTTAAATGTTTTGTAAGTATGGTTTTGTTTAAATATGGTCATGTCCAAGAAATTGATTGTACTATTGTTTTCCAGTTCTATGGTGAAGTGCAAGTTTTGGTGTATTTTGTTGAGTTTGTAGTGAAATATTTCAGTTTGCCTGATGTTTCCTTTGTATAAAATGAAAATATCATCAACATATCTAAACCAGCTGATGATTCTGTCAAACTGATTGAGAATGTGTTTTTGTTCAATGTTGTGGATGAAGATCTCAGCTGAAATGCAAGGAATGGGGCTCCCCATGGGGAGACCGTTTGGCTGGAAATAATATTGGTTATTGTAACAGAAGTAATTCTGTGAGGTGACTAGGTTAGTGAAATTTACAATTTCATTGATATGTTCAGGTGGTGTATTATTCTGTTCCAGCATTGTTTTAAGGAATTTCACAGTTTCGGGAATTGGTAAATTGGTGTATAAATTTGAAGTGTCTAGTTTTGAATCTATTGTGGAATCTATTGTCTATAGAATCTATTGTGGAGTTTTGTGGTATTTGGATTTTCTGAAGTTAGTGGTGAGATCAATGTTGTTTTTCACTGCAGTATGATTATGAAAAGCTATGTTGTCTCCTATGGTGGTATCTAGTAATTTGACTAGTTTGTGGGCAGGTGCTGTTGTGTGATTGATCAGTGGTCTTATTGGTACATCTTGTTTGTGTATTTTTGGGAGGGCGTTGAGTCTGGGTGCTTGTGGGTTGATTTGTTTGAGAAACTCTTTCTGGTTGTTTGGGATTATGTGCTTGGTTTGGTTGATGGCCTCTTTTATTCTTTTGGCAACAGGTCAAAACGATCGTCACTTCAAAAGTAAGTGTATTTTCACTTCAAAAGTGTTTTTTTAAATTCAAGTTTCATTTTAACAGTGAAAAAGTATGGATATAGAACAGAGATATTTTATTATTATAAACCATCATGAACGATCATGTTTATATTATCATGGCTATAGATAATCTACTATCTATAGTAGGCTGTGATATTATGCATTTTGTTTTGATCTGTAGGGGAGTGGGGGAGTTTCGGCAGTGGGAAAGTTTCGGCACTCGCCATTTTATGTATTGCAAAAAAGAGTTTTTGTGTTATTTCTTCTTGAAAGGTTGGTACTTCATAAAGTGTTCAATGGAGGATTTGTACCATTTCGATGCTGCAGCTGTTGATATGATTTAATAATTCAAGAAATGTTTCAATCAAAAAGGTAATATTTTTTTGTCTCTAAATTGTTGCACAATCCTTCAATAATTGTTTCAGATGTTTTATTTGTTTGGTAACCATAATCTGTCAAGATAGCTATCTAAACCATTCGTATTTTAAACATAACCTTTCATACTTTCTCACACTGAGAAATTTTCTGCAAGTTGACAGGATGGGGTACATTCAGCACCCGATGTAGGGTTACTTTCGGCATGCTGATTCTACCCATGCCAAATGTACCCAGATAAAAAATGGTAATCTATTATAATGTAGTATTCTAGAATCTTATTTCAATTATAAAATGTTATCCATCTATATTTTCCAATTATATTATGAAATTAATTAGAAATTGATTAATTAAAAAATGAAACAACTTATACATTGAATTACAACACTAGATGAAGAAATTTGGGTTTCTCTATCCAATTTTGTTATAACTCAATTAATTCATAAAGTTTCTCTGATGTTTTCTAATTTTCCTTGTACTTTATCAAATATACTCTTCATATTTTTGAATAATAAGTTGCATAGTAGACCTTTGCATGAATATAATTCAATTTCAGTTTTGAAATTAAAAAATAGCATTTCACTTTATATTTAATTTTAATTTCAGTGTTAGTCTTCAAGGAAGGCTATCTTCATGAACAACTTTAGTTCCTAAGCTGTTTATACTGACAAAATATGTTTTGTTTATTTTCAGATGCCACGTATCTACATTAAGAAAACCACAGAACATCCATAGATGAGCAGGAGGTGAAGAAAGCCATTTGACATCTTCAACAATGTGAGCATTGAAGGTGCCAGTGAGTTCTACAATATTAAAAGACAGACATTGCCAGAGTAGGATCAAGAAAAATACTGCTGTTACAACTAAAGAAGATTGCTGAAAAAGGATTCTGGACAGGAGAGTGAAGAAGAAAAGCCGTCCATTTGCTGATAAATATGCAGCCAGGCAAGTATTAATGTTATGGAAGAGCAAAAATTGGCAGAGTACATCAAGAACTGTTCTGAGCTCCACTATGGAATGAACTATGAACAAATTCAAGAGTTAGCTTTTGAATATGCCACTAGGCTGGGAAAGGATATGCCTGCTAATTGGAAATTGAATGGACTAGCTGGTATTGGAATGGATAAGGGGCTTCATAGGTCGACAGAAAAATTTGTCACTAAGAAAGCCTGAAAGTACAAGCTTGCTCGTGCTAAGGGGTTTAATAAAGTGGCTGTTGATGATTTTTTTGAAAAATATACAAATGTTATGGAAAAAGGGAATTTACTGCAAGAAAAATTTACAATATTGATGAGTGTGGTGTCACTACAGTCATGAAACCAGTGAAATAGTTGCAGAAAAGGGCAAGAAGCAAGTGGGCATTGCACATCAGCAAAAGAGGAGAGTTAGTAACATTTGTTGAATCTCAATGCTGCTGGTGTATCTACCCCCTTGCCATGTATATACCAAGCTACGAAATCCACAAGAATATTTGCGGGATGAGTATCCATATTCTTTAGCTTCAGGAGTAAAAATGGATGGATGACTCCGGAATTGTTCCCTGTGTGATTGACCATATAATCAAAATTGTGAAACAACACAGGAAGATAACATCTTGCTTCTCTCCTCAATCACGACTAGAATAAACCAAATCAAGAGTCTACACAGATTCACAAAGAAGGAAGAATTGAGGAGATTGAAAGGAAGAGAGAGAAGAATTCACCAAAAATTGGGCCAGAAGGGAATGGAAATAGGAAGAAGGAGCTCAGAAAAGGAAGGTAAAATATTTGATTCTGATGAAGAGCACCCTGCTCCTTCTCAAGAAGAGCCTCTAAAAAAACATTTCGAAAAATGGAAATTAATTAGTATGAAATCGATGATTACATTGTAATAATTACAATAAAAAAAAATACCCAGGGCAAGTGGTTGAAATTGTACGAGATTTGTTAGTCTAGTGCATGGAGAAGGATTGAAATGTTGGAGATGGCCAGAGGGAGGATGTTGAGAATATGAAATTGCTGCAATTGTGGGTCAAATGACCCTCCCAGAAAAGGGAAAGGAATCAGTTTTTTTATCAGGAATTGGATGTATATAGTGTATCATATGTTTATATAGTGTAAGTGTAATAATATGGACAGTTATCAATTCTTACATTCTTTTTCCAAACATTTTAATACATTAATCATATAATTTCTTCATATATAAAAGTACAGTTAATTTCTCATTATGGATGAGTTTCATTAAAATGTCAAACTTCCCCACATCATGACTCAACTACCCACTGGTGGGGTACATTGGCACTTTGTATACACTCTATATGCCCATTTACTTGAAGAAAAACTTTTTTGAAAAGTTCAACCTCTGGTAATAGTTAACAGACATGTTGACATATATGAATTGATAAAATAAAATGTATAAAATTTTCAAAAACACTGAAAATTATATAAAGTTATGAAATGTGCCAAATGTACCCCACTCACCCAGTCAATTATGCAGAGAACGTTTGTCTAATCACTATCCTATAACCTTTCACCTCCTTTCTTTCAACAATATTTCTTTCAACAGTATCAGAGTAGCTGTCGTTGAGGAAAGACTTTTGAATTCACGCTCTGTTATCGTAACACGCTTATCTCTGCTATGCAATAGTTCTATTTTCTTGCTGTGCCTCTTGTTCAGTTATTTATTTCTACCCTGATTCTATTTTTGCACTCTTTTTCATTGCCTACCGGTTCCTCTTATTCGTTTTCTTTCACACAAATATTCGTGATTTGTCATATTATATCTAAATATGAGTGCTTGTGAGGAGTGTAATTATCCGTGAATCGCTCGGCTAAGGATAAAGTTGTATGCACATGAGTGTAATTCTATATTCCATGGAAGATGTACTGGTGGTGGAAGGGACCTGAGTGAGCTGAACTCGATCTAATGTCAACCTGGGTATGTAAGAACTGTACATCAAAGCTTTGAGCCCAAAGAAACAGTAGTTCGGATACACCAGTTAAACGTGTAGCTAGTGTAAGTGATTTGCGGTCGCCAATAACAGTGGAACTTTTTGAATAAACTATACTTGCACTGAGAGAGGATATTGCTGGGGGTCAGGCAAAGCTCCAGCAACCGCTGCAGTCCTGCTTGGACAAGCTGACTTCCAATATGGAAATACTGACCAAGCAGGGTGAAATCATTAAGACGCAGGAAAAAATCATTTCGGCTCTACAGGGTGACAATCTACAGTTGAAGAAGAGTGTTGAACTTTTGACTGATGAATTGGACGTACTCGAGCAGTACGGACAAAAAAATACGCTCGAGATCCGTGGAGTGCCTTTCTCTGAAAATGACGACGTGTAGGGCTGTTGGAGTGGACGTAGGAGCCGAAGCAATCGACATCTGTCACCGACTGAAGGCAAGCGCTGCGCAGCCGACGCCAGCAATAGTCACCAAGTTTGTGCGTCGTGATGTCGCTCATCAGGTACTCAGTGGAAAGAAGCAGGTGAGGAGACTGTCATCTCGTGTATTCGGCTTACCAGGTGAGGAACAGCCAGTTTACATGAACGGGTCACTAACATTGGTGCGAAGAAAGATGTTGTCACAGGCAAAGAAACTTCAAAGGGAGCGAGGTTACATATGTTTGGGTTGACTGGGCTGGGAATGTGAAAATTCGTCCTGTGGATAAAAGAAGGGTATTTACAGTTAATATGAAAATGAACTGTAGACTTCATGGCCAAGTGTGCCTAGTACTAAGTTTCGAGTGTTATTTATAAGACCATTTTCAATTCATGTAATAAGCTGAATATTTTTGTTTATTTTTGCATTCTCGGAGAGGACAGTTTTTTTTTTTCTATTGATTGTTTCTATCAATGTATTCTTGTAAATTGTTGTACTGAAGTGTATGCGGGGAGAATGAGGTATTGCTTGGGCTTTGATTGGGAATCATGATTAATTTTTATGATTATATTATTCACTAACTTTCAGGTTCAATAATGAATTTTCAATTCAAATTTACGCTTCTTTGACATATATTTCGGTTTAAATCGCAACTAATAACATTGAATCCTAATTTCAATAGCATTCAATCGTATCATTTATTTTTATCCCTGTTGAATTTAATTATTGTAGAAGTTTTTTTTCCTTCTATTACAATGCTACAGTACACTATACACTTGCTCGAATACTGACCTACTTAGCTCATACTTCTACTACTTTTTGCGATATTGTTTAATATTATTATTATTGACTCAATTATGTTCAGGGGGGATGGACTGAGGGGAGTGTCATTTTCACCGCATGCATTGATGTTAACACGATTTGTGTTAAAGTTTGCATTTTCTTACTACGACTTGATTCTTCCATGCAATAGTCTCATCAAGGCGAACTCTGTAGCTTTGCTGAACCTAATCTTTTTATTATCTACCGTTTTTCGGGAATCTTTGTTGGGTGAGCCTAGCATGGTGAATAACAATTCAAATAATCTTATCTGAGGAGAAGTTAGAGCTCGCTACGGATTATTGTCATTTCCTTTCATTATCGGTTTCCTTTTAAAGCATTCATTCTCGGTTTCCCTTTCAATCATTCTTCGTTTTTATATTTCTCTAGTGCCGTGTGCATCTCCAACTAGGTACCAAGCTATCTTATCGAGTTTTAGTTACCGCTTTTGCTTTGTACTCTCCCATGTTTACCGTAAATAATTTGCAGCAACAGTTTACAGTACGGTACCTAGTTGTTCTGAAAGTATCGACTGATAATAATTATTATTGAGTCGACTAGTTTGTCGAGTAATCATTTATTTTATTCTTTATATATTGAGTTAATCTAGATTTTTCGCTCCTCTATTGGTGCTTTGCGTTTGGGTGATAATGCTCTCGCCCTTTTCGCAGTCTATGATTCTTGTATTGAATGGTGATGAATGATGCGGTTTCTGTTAGCAGCCATTCAATTTCACAGATTAATTAAAGTGCGGAGTAGTGTCTAATCTTTTTGAGGCATAGCTTAAAGTTATTAAAAATTTGTATTAGGTTTATACTTTTTTTTCTTCTTTTTCAACTGTGCCAAAGAAGATAATTTTGAATAAAATTTAGAATTTAGAAATAGGCCGACACATCTAGAAAATACCTGAGTCTATACCTAATTCATGCAGGTGAATGGGCTAGAGTCAAGAAAACTTCAATTAATCTTGCCATGCCTGATTTAATAGGTTTATACTATAGAATAACACTACAATTTGAAATAATAGAAAAATACAAACAGCTTCAATAAACATTGGCAGCTAAAATCGAACAACAGAAACAACAATATCATGTTACTTTGTTGACATTCTTCATCTGATTCGGGGGCGCATTACTATCCCCGTTTAGATAGCAATACGTCACAAAACCAAACAAGATCAGTCATAAAATAACCAATCAATTTCAACATGAAATTACTCAAGAAAGAAAAAAACCCGTTGAACCCAAATTTCGTCGATAGTAACCCATATAACCCATTTCATAATAATTTTGAATCCCCACTTTTTATTGACATTCTCGAATGAACCTTTGTTTCACTACACTGCACTTTCGTTGGTTTGTACGTTGCTTTATCGTCGGGGTTACAGTACCTTGTTTTTGGCGGTGAGCTTTTACCGGTTGAATTTGGCTTGACGGCGACGTCCTCTTACGTCCCTAGACCTGTCGTCTGAACGGGTGTCTTGAAGCGGTTTTACATAAAGTTGCGGAACCAAAGGGGTGGTAGTACAAGAAGTTGGTTTGGGGACACACATGAACCGCTGTAAATAAATGTATTACAACATTAATTTCTAACTCTTCCTACAATTCATCAAAAGCTAAAACAGGAGTTATCTATTGATTACAATAATTAAATTCTTTCATTCTTTGAATCCTCATTTTATATAGATTTTTATCTTTAAACTACTGATTCTTTTTATCAGAATAATGGATCTTTCTTCACAAATAATTCAAATTGAAATGATGCTAACTTATATGATATTTTTCGTTTGGTTTGCGAAATCAAATATAATTTTTCATATAGTAGCTCGGCTAGTATTGTTGGAAACTTGTGCGCCAGCCAACATTTATTTTATTTATTATTTATGAACTATAGGACGCAATCCAAGTGTAAATAACGGGCATTCGCCCAAAACTGCTCAGAACCTTAATTAAAAATGAACATTCCAGAGTTTATGATTTGATTTACCTATAATTAAATAAAATTAGTAGACACATAGAAAATAATTTAAATTGTATTAAAATTTGAACATTCATTAACATTAATTTCCTGGAAAAGAAAAACTTTCTTCTTTGTCTATTAAGATTTCTATCAAAAAAAATTTACTAAATTATTCGAAAGCCTTAATGACATAAGAAAACAGAGTCTGAAAAATATAAATTAAAAAATGTCATAAACTCAATATGAACAATTCTTAAAAGTTTCATTCCAATTTAAAGGCTATCTTCCTGACTTTCAGCAATACTCTACGATAATATATCTCCAGAAACAATAACTCAAATGTAACGTAACTGAAAACTTTCTATACTTCTGTAGAAAAAAATTATAAGTATCTTCCATCACTAATAAAATCAAAAGGATTATTCTCAATCAATATTATTAACTTGAAAAATAACAGGCTTTGTTGATAAAATCTTTTGATTGAAGTTTCACTTATTAATTTCCCTAAATTATATTTTAACCTTATTTTACGTACCTTAGCGGTTATTTGAAGAAACAATTATTCGTACATGATGAAGAAACACAATTAAACCTTTCAGGACATGGCACTACTAGTAAATTTAAACATTAATAAAAAATAAAAGTAGCGGTAGTTTGTTATAATTTCAATGCTTGCTGTTTTCCAACTTATCGCATTTTATGTCGCGACAAGAAGGCTAAGTTTTAGAGATAATTCCATAATCTACATTCCTCAACGACTCGGAGCCACAATTTTTAAATATCTATCATGGGAAACTCGAAGTCATGGCCGTTCATAATAGAGAGAGAAAATAATTTATTTCGCTAACTCACTTACAATAATGGCTCTAGTCTATTGCGTATTAAATTTACTATTATAACTTGGGAAAAGGCCTGAATTAAAGAGAGTGCCCGGCACACTCCCCTTCCTTCCGGTGTGAAACACGCAAAAAGAAATCTAATCAGGATATGTTACCATAGAGGCATTCTGTATGATTTGGAGAGTCGAATTTCTGGATTGATAGTAGAATCCAATTTGAAGCGGGCCCTCTTCAAAAGAAATCTCTTTAATCATTCCGAAATTCAGCAAAATGTATAACTAATAGAGATTTGTGGCAAGAGTCTTTAAAACTGTGGCAAGAGTCAGGACAAAACAATATGGACGTGTCCACCTTTTAAGTAGGTACTAAAGACGGACCGAGTATAATAATCTTGAATACTTCAATCACTTTATTGAGTCCCTGGTTATTTTTTTGGCAAAATCTAACAAGGGAAAACGTTTAAGAGACATCATAGTTTTAATTGGTTCTATGTTACTCTGCTGTTGTAAAATATGAAGTACGTTTGATCATAATAGTAAAGGATGAAACTTTTTCACTCAGCTGAATGTATTGAAATCTAACTATCATTACTATAGAGTTGAGAGTGCAATATATTTTTAACAATATAAAGCAATTCAATAGGCAATACTATTCTACATCGACTACGATTCAAAGATAACAATGATTGAAATTGCATTATTAGATCAACGCGAGAGCTATATGACACAAGCGCGATTTTGCATTCCACAATCATGAGAAAAACACTTTTCATTATAATATTCCAGTAGGAAACCTTTACCACAGAACGCTAGTCAAAACAAAACAATGATATCGGGTGCCAGGCTTTAATCTACAATAATAATTCTGTATTTTGCTTCTCACTAGAGTAGTGTCATTTTCTTACTGCCTACAACTTCAACTAGGTAAATAAATTGACTCGACATAGATCATGGTTATTTATCTCAAACTCAAAGTACGTGACATTTTCTCTAAACACTGGAAGAATAATTTCTCAAGGCATGATTTAATAATATGAAAGTTCAGCTCTAACTTAGCATTGATGAACTGCTGCTGCTTGCCTTCTGATTACCAACATTATGAAATTTACCAATACATTAACACATTAATAGACTACTATTACACTATTACTGATTCTCAAGTTCACTGACATTTCCAACCTTACTGGAGCCTCACATAATTATTTCTCAACCATAAACTTCATCTCCAACTAGTTTCAATTACTCTACTAGATCTCAAAATATCTCAACTTATTCACATGGAAAACTTGATTGCAATTGTACTATTCATCTTTAAAAAAAATTATCATTTTATTAAAGATTTTCCTATTTTTTTTTATTTATTAATTCTTTTTGACTACTTATCTCTAAAGGGTCCTACTACTGTTAATTACCTCAATTTAATTTTCCCAACAAAAATTCTATTTCCTTTTTGACACGAATTTTCCTACATATTTCTACCTTATATCCCCATTTAAATATTTAAGTCAACCTTTAAAACTCTCAACTACCAAATAATTTAAACTTATGCTTAACTCAAGAGATTTTCCCTTTTTATTTCAAATTCAACTAGAAGAATTTCACTGTTAATTTTATTTTAATTTAACCCGTTCATTAGTGTTCCAATATTTATTTCTCCTTTCACTGATAACCATTTTAACATTAACTAGGTACTCGAAAAAGTTTCTCTGTTATTTTATTTGTATACCTTAACTAATCACTTTAAATATTCATTGTCTAAAACCTTCAATTTTCGTTACCATACCAAATTTCTAACCAACTTTAAACTCAATAATACCCCTTTTTTTACCAATTATTACTTGTGTTTTTGCGGCTGACTTACCTACCAAACATTAACGAACCTTTTGACTGGGCTTCCCTAAACTGCATTACGCTGATTGTTTTCCTTACAACTACGAAGACTCACTAAATATTCTAGATTTCGGTTTACGTTATTCTACTGACGAGCCCCATAACTCTCGAATGAACCAGACCGTTTACTAGATACAAAAAAAAATCTTAGCTCATACCATCTTCGGTGCCTTTCGCTAAAATTATACAATTCCACCGTACAAATTTGCAAGGTTAGTCACAGCTAAATTCCTTGATTTGTTACATGGACAACTTTCGGGCAGTGCTCCGTTCTCTCTGGACACGGACCTACACTCGCGCCGATTAACTAAATTCAACAACAACACACACAGGCAGGACATCCCCTTGTCCTCCTCTAAATCTTGAGTCTCAACTAAACAAACAAAAAAAATTCCCCACAGTCTACAGGAAACGTCACCAACACAACGGATCTTTACACTATCACTACGCATGCCTACCGCAAAAATCACACCTAAAAAAAATATTTCCAATAATAAAACTGATTCACCTTTTCGAGAATAAACATTACTGATAAAGGGACTTAACAACCTCATCTGAATCAACTTATTTTCATACAAATTCCCAAGGATTTGATTATCGTTTCAACTTTAATCTACAATACCCAATTATTTAGTTTTAACATCTCAAGGCCAAAACTACTCATCAACTTTTCAAAACTACATATCAACAATAACTAATAGAACAGTTTCCTATTTATTCTCTGATTACCTTCGATTTACCTAAACTTATCAAAAAAAATTTCCTATTTTCCTCAAACATTCTCCCATAATA
The DNA here is from genome assembly GCF_014356525.2 of Nilaparvata lugens. Lineage (NCBI taxonomy): Eukaryota > Metazoa > Arthropoda > Insecta > Hemiptera > Delphacidae > Nilaparvata > Nilaparvata lugens. The sequence goes on from NC_052510.1 coordinate 34,811,848, forward strand.
ATTTCCGAATTTTCCTAATTTACTTGGGTTGACCTTTTAAAATCTCAATATTCACTTTCACTACTACTATAATGATATTCAACTACCAGACATGAGACCAGAATACGTACGTTGACATTACAATAATTTCTATCATCATTCACGGAATTACAGAATACAAAAATTTTATTCAGCACTTAGAATCAGTTGTTTTTCACCTATGCTAGTTTCTTCTACTAATTTTTATTCTACCGTTAAACCTATTTGTCAATAATCAATTTCAATTTGAAGTTTCAGAATACTTTCAACTTAAGCATCAATGATACTTGACTTTATCTTTAAGCACTTCAAAAAATTATCATTTTAATGGTTTAACATAACTGAATAACTTTCCTGTTTCATCTACAATTATTTAAACTTCAGAAAAATTGGAGTAGCAACAATAAATTATTCATTCAACTCCAAACCCAAAAATATTGACAGTTAACACGTTCACAGAATGAATTATTAAGTATAGACTCAGAAAAATTGATCTAGTATTATTAGAGTAAGTTATGAAAAATTTAATTTTTTAGAAAATTTGAATTCCAGAGATTTAAATATCTCTAGACAGCAGAGTTGGCGCAGTTGTGTGCCTGCACTTTTTAAAAGATAATAGATAAGATAATTTTGAATAAAATTTAGAATTTAGAAATAGGCCGACACATCTAGAAAATACCTGAGTCTATACCTAATTCATGCAGGTGAACGGGCTAGAGTCAAGAAAACTTCAATTAATCTTGCCATGCCTGATTTAATAGGTTTATACTATAGAATAACACTACAATTTGAAATAATAGAAAAATACAAACAGCTTCAATAAACATTGGCAGCTAAAATCGAACAACAGAAACAACAATATCATGTTACTTTGTTGACATTCTTCATCTGATTCGGGGGCGCATTACTATCCCCGTTTAGATAGTAATACGTCACAAAACCAAACAAGATCAGTCATAAAATAACCAATCAATTTCAACATGAAATTACTCAAGAAAGAAAAAAACCCGTTGAACCCAAATTTCGTCGATAGTAACCCATATAACCCATTTCATAATAATTTTGAATCCCCACTTTTTATTGACATTCTCGAATGAACCTTTGTTTCACTACACTGCACTTTCGTTGGTTTGTACGTTGCTTTATCGTCGGGGTTACAGTACCTTGTTTTTGGCGGTGAGCTTTTACCGGTTGAATTTGGCTTGACGGCGACGTCCTCTTACGTCCCTAGACCTGTCGTCTGAACGGGTGTCTTGAAGCGGTTTTACATAAAGTTGCGGAACCAAAGGGGTGGTAGTACAAGAAGTTGGTTTGGGGACACACATGAACCGCTGTAAATAAATGTATTACAACATTAATTTCTAACTCTTCCTACAATTCATCAAAAGCTAAAACAGGAGTTATCTATTGATTACAAATAATTAAATTCTTTCATTCTTTGAATCCTCATTTTATATAGATTTTTATCTTTAAACTACTGATTCTTTTTATCAGAATTAATGGATCTTTCTTCACAAATAATTCAAATTGAAATGATGCTAACTTATATGATATTTTTCGTTTGGTTTGCGAAATCAAATATAATTTTTCATATAGTAGCTCGGCTAGTATTGTTGGAAACTTGTGCGCCAGCCAACATTTATTTTATTTATTATTTATGAACTATAGGACGCAATCCAAGTGTAAATAACGGGCATTCGCCCAAAACTGCTCAGAACCTTAATTAAAAATGAACATTCCAGAGTTTATGATTTGATTTACCTATAATTAAATAAAATTAGTAGACACATAGAAAATAATTTAAATTGTATTAAAATTTGAACATTCATTAACATTAATTTCCTGGAAAAGAAAAACTTTCTTCTTCGTCTATTAAGATTTCTATCAAAAAAAATTTACTAAATTATTCGAAAGCCTTAATGACATAAGAAAACAGAGTCTGAAAAATATAAATTAAAAAATGTCATAAACTCAATATGAACAATTCTTAAAAGTTTCATTCCAATTTAAAGGCTATCTTCCTGACTTCCAGCAATACTCTACGATAATATATCTCCAGAAACAATAACTCAAATGTAACGTAACTGAAAACTTTCTATACTTCTGTAGAAAAAAATTATAAGTATCTTCCATCACTAATAAAATCAAAAGGATTATTCTCAATCAATATTATTAACTTGAAAAATAACAGGCTTTGTTGATAAAATCTTTTGATTGAAGTTTCACTTAATTAATTTTCCCTAAATTATATTTTAACCTTATTTTACGTACCTTAGCGGTTATTTGAAGAAACAATTATTCGTACATGATGAAGAAACACAATTAAACCTTTCAGGACATGGCACTACTAGTAAATTTAAACATTAATAAAAAATAAAAGTAGCTCCTACATTTACTACTGAAAGAAACTTATAAACCTGCCCAAAAAGGGCGAAACATAGTGACTACATCTTTACTCTCGTAGTGCTCCTAGCAAAAAGTGTCCTCCGAAACATAATCTGGTCTCTCGACTGGGGAATCCCCACTACTGTATTTAGAAACAGGTCTCCTATTGGGCGAATGGAATCAATTTGACCAATCGTCGCGTGGCTTCTACAGCCTTTGGACCAAATAGTAACTGCAAAATCGGTAGTTTGTTATAATTTCAATGCTTGCTGTTTTCCAACTTATCGCATTTTATGTCGCGACAAGAAGGCTAAGTTTTAGAGATAATTCCATAATCTACATTCCTCGACGACTCGGAGCCACAATTTTTAAATATCTATCATGGGAAACTCGAAGTCATGGCCGTTCATAATAGAGAGAGAAAATAATTTATTTCGCTAACTCACTTACAATAATGGCTCTAGTCTATTGCGTATTAAATTTACTATTATAACTTGGGAAAAGGCCTGAATTAAAGAGAGTGCCCGGCACACAACTTCAAATTTCTATTCTCTTTTTCTTGTTTAGGCTTTTTATTTTTTCTCATTAATTTTTATTATTGTATCTTATGTCATTGAATTCTAATTTATCCATTTATTATCAGAATGTTAGAGGACTTCGTACTAAAACTTCAAGTCTGTACGCATCGTTATTGGGCAGCAACTATGATCTGATAATTTTGACTGAAACATGGTTACATGATGGCATAAAAAGTTCTGAAATATTTGATGAACGATATGCTGTTTATTGAAGTGATAGGGGTAGTGGTGATGGTCTTCGGAGGGGAGGAGGAGTACTTGTCGCCGTTCAGAGATCGTTGCAATCTGAGCTCTGTGAGGAGCTCACAATAAGTGACATTAATAATAATTATGATTCCGTCGGAATAAAAATGAGATCTAATTCCACTCACTTCTTCATTGATGCTGTTTATTTATCGCCGACAATTTCAACAAATGTCTTTCTCAATTATTGTGACCACCTTGGAGTGATTCAACGTTGAATGGCCTAATCAACGGTAATTTCTTGGTTATCAGAGACTTTAATCTGCCTGAAATCTGCTCAAATGATTATGATTTTTTGTGGGGACAATAAAGGCAAGAATGCTTCACAATTTTATGTCATTCTATGATCTTGTTTCTCTAAATCTGGTAAAAAACGAACTGGGTAGGACTTTGGACCTGGTCCTTTGTAACTTTCCTGCCAAAGTCTTCCAAAGCAATGATCCCTTGCTTCCTGAAGACGGCCATCACCCGGCATTGTGTGTTGATGCTTCGTATTCTGTTCCGGAGGCAAATGAATCTCTGGGTGATCCATTTGAATCCCGGTATAATTATTCTAAAGGGGATTACTTTCAACTTTATTGTAAGCTGCGAGACTGTTGTTGGGACTCTGTGTTTGGCTGTACTGATGTCGACTCTGCAGTGGACGAGTTCTATAGTCTACTCTACAAATATTTGGATGAGTGTATTCCAAGGATCGTATTGAAGAAAAAAAAATAAATACCCTCCTTGGTTTACTCCTGATATAATTTCTGATTTGAGGATTAAGAATAGATGTGCACGAAAAAGAAGAGTGTCCCCTTATCATGATAACCTTTTCAAAAGTTTATGAACATCCTTGAAGGCTAGAATATCTAAGTCTCATGAAAACTATTTGACATCGATTCAGTCAGGCTTAGATGGAAGTATGAAAAACTTTTGGAATTATGTAAATTCCAAAAGAAAAACGTCGTTTGTGGAGTCGACGATGTCGCTGAATGGGGAGTCCTACTGCGGTTCTGCGGTTGTAGATGGGTTCGCGAAATATTTTGAGTCAGTGTATGAGGTTGATACACATGCCGCCCCTGATATTCATGAGAATGAGCTGGAGATGTCTGGGAGCTTGGGATTAGGTGTTGGTATTGATTCTGTCTCCTCTGACGAGATCCTGTCTGCTATTAGCAGCCTTAGATCTAGCTGTTCCGAGGGCCCTGACTTGATACCTACTTTTATTGTGAAGGGTTGTGCAGAGGTACTCCTTAGTCCATTCCAATTCATTTTCAATTTATCGATTAGGACTGGCCAATTCCCTTCTAAATGGAAGGTTGCTAGAATTACTCCTATCTTCAAGTCAGGTAAGAGAACTGATATAAGTAATTATAGGCCCATATCAATTTTAAATTGCTTTTCCAAAGTTTTTGAAAGAATTTTGCATGCAGTTATATACAGGCAGGTGAAGGGAGTAATCGCGGACGAGCAACATGGATTTCTGTCAGGCCGTTCTACGGTGACTAATCTAATGGAGTTCAGCAATGAGGTATCCATAGTTCTTGACGGTGGAGGGCGGGTTGATATTGTTTATACGGATCTCTCAAAGGCATTCGATTCAATCTATCACAGAATATTAGTTAAAAAACTAAAGTCGATTGGTTTCTGTACAAGCCTGGCAAATCTTGTTGAGAGCTATTTGAATTCAAGAGTGCAGTATGTTGGAGTACATAATTTCAAGTCCAGAACTTTCAACTGTACATCTGGGGTGCCTCAGGGTTCTAACCTTGAACCACTTCTCTTCCTTCTATTCATTAACGATCTCCCTGCTGTCTTTGATGGTTCATCCTGTCTGATGTATGCAGATGATGTGAAGCTGTACAAAGCGATTTTGAGCCCTGATGACTGCCTTAGCCTTCAAATGGATGTTGATAAACTAAGTGTAGTGAGTATGAATAATGGCCTTAGAATAAATATAACTAAATGCAAAACTTTATCATTTTCCCGGCAGGTAGCTTCACACCAGGTTGCATCTATAGTATTGATGGTGTACCGTTGGAGGAGGTAGAGTCTTTTAAGGACCTGGGTGTGATTTACAGCTCTGATTTTACATTCAATAAACATATAGACCTTTTGTGTAGTAGGGCCAATCAGCAGATGGGGTTTATCCTGAGAACATGTTCACCTTTCAATGAAGTCTCACCCATAATATTTCTGTATAAATCTCTTGTCCGAAGTATTCTTGAGTATGCGTCTGAAATTTGGAACCCTCATTGTAATGATCAAGTGCTACTTTTGGAGCATTTACAAAATAAATTTTTAAGGTACATTCACTTCAGAAAATTCAATTTCAATTGTCCGTTTGACTTTCCCTCTGACACTCTGAGAAATATGTTTCAATTGAAATCATTAAAAACAAGACGAGATGTTAAGTCTTTAATTTTTCTTCATAGCCTATTAAATAATAAAATAGATTCCCCATATTTGCTTTCATATGTAAATATTAATATATCTAGCATATCACGTCGCTCCACTTTCTCTTTTTTTGTGCCCCGGTCCAGAACTGTGAGTCACTATAATTCTCCAGTCAACAGAATTCAAAGACTTTTCAACTGTTTCTCTGGGCAACTGGACATCTTCTGGTTCTCTTGTGAAAAATTTTATAGAATATTAAACAGTCTATTGTGAGATATCCTTGCTCAGTCGTGTTGTCGATTATTTGTTGCTGTATATAGGTGTGTATCTATTGCACTATGTACTCGTACATCTTACTCATTCTGTTGCTTCATTGGCAGGTACCAGTCCTCTGACATTCATTTGTTAGTTTTATCCATTCTTTGTAACATTTTTATTTTAATTTTAGAACCTTTTCATTTCTATATTCCGTTTTATAATTATTTTATTGTATACATCTATTTTTTTTCCTTCTCTTGTATTTCTATAGTTTTTTTTCCTTTTAACAATATTACAATTGAAAGTTACTTTGTTCATTTTTTTTCATTGTATTGTTGTATTTAACGTATTGTATCTTGTATTGTTGTATTTGTGAAGGAGACACATTCGGGGTAACCTGTTGTCTCCATAAATAAATAAATAAATAAATAAATATTGAATACATTACCAAATACCAAAAGGTTTTTCTTTTCCTAAAAGTAGAGTCTCGCAATCAAAAATTACATTTTATGTGTTTAAAATCAGTTTCATTCACTATTGTTCTATCTCTGCCAATGTAAACAAGAAATGGGAAACCCTGACATAGTTCATATTTTGACCACCAGAGACTGCATAAGTCGAATCTTCAGCCAACTTCTGTTCCACTCACCAACTTAATGATAAGCCTACCTTGTTTATGAGTTATTCAGTTTGTACTCAACTATATAATGGAATGGATTCTAATTGAACATATAATATTCATTACTTTAGACCATAACAGTAAAGCAGCTTCTCTTTGTTGCAGAAACAGAGTAACAGCCAGCAACAATCACAGTTATAACATAGTTATTCAAAAGTATTAGTAGTTACATTCTGAGACTTTAAGGAAGCTTTTTTGCTCAAAATCCCCCTCCCCCCTCTCCCATCCCACCAATCCGCCCTCCCCCCTACCCCCGCAGGGTGGAGGGTGTTCTAAAAATAGATTTTCCCCCTCCCACTCCTCTCTACAACTCCTTTCTCCCTCTCTCTCACTCAATCTCTCTCACTCTCTCTCTCTCTCTCTCTCTCTCTCTCTCTCTCTCTCTCTTTCTCTGTCTCTCTTTCATATGTCCAAAGCTGTACAAAGCGATTTTGAGCCCTGATGACTGCCTTAGCCTTCAAATGGATGTTGATAAACTAAGTGTAGTGAGTATGAATAATGGCCTTAGAATAAATATAACTAAATGCAAAACTTTATCATTTTCCCGGCAGGTAGCTTCACACCAGGTTGCATCTATAGTATTGATGGTGTACCGTTGGAGGAGGTAGAGTCTTTTAAGGACCTGGGTGTGATTTACAGCTCTGATTTTACATTCAATAAACATATAGACCTTTTGTGTAGTAGGGCCAATCAGCAGATGGGGTTTATCCTGAGAACATGTTCACCTTTCAATGATGTCTCACCCATAATATTTCTGTATAAATCTCTTGTCCGAAGTATTCTTGAGTATGCGTCTGAAATTTGGAACCCTCATTGTAATGATCAAGTGCTACTTTTGGAGCATTTACAAAATAAATTTTTAAGGTACATTCACTTCAGAAAATTCAATTTCAATTGTCCGTTTGACTTTCCCTCTGACACTCTGAGAAATATGTTTCAATTGAAATCATTAAAAACAAGACGAGATGTTAAGTCTTTAATTTTTCTTCATAGCCTATTAAATAATAAAATAGATTCCCCATATTTGCTTTCATATGTAAATATTAATATATCTAGCATATCACGTCGCTCCACTTTCTCTTTTTTTGTGCCCCGGTCCAGAACTGTGAGTCACTATAATTCTCCAGTCAACAGAATTCAAAGACTTTTCAACTGTTTCTCTGGGCAACTGGACATCTTCTGGTTCTCTTGTGAAAAATTTTATAGAATATTAAACAGTCTATTGTGAGATATCCTTGCTCAGTCGTGTTGTCGATTATTTGTTGCTGTATATAGGTGTGTATCTATTGCACTATGTTCTCGTACATCTTACTCATTCTGTTGCTTCATTGGCAGGTACCAGTCCTCTGACATTCATTTGTTAGTTTTATCCATTCTTTGTAACATTTTTATTTTAATTTTAGAACCTTTTCATTTCTATATTCCGTTTTATAATTATTTTATTGTATACATCTATTTTTTTTTCTTTCTCTTGTATTTCTATAGTTTTTTTCTTATAACAATATTGCAATTGAAAGTTACTTTGTTCATTTTTTTTCATTGTATTGTTGTATTTGTGAAGGAGACACATTCGGGGTAACCTGTTGTCTCCATAAATAAATAAATAAATAAATATTGAATACATTACCAAATACCAAAAGGTTTTTCTTTTCCTAAAAGTAGAGTCTCGCAATCAAAAATTACATTTTATGTGTTTAAAATCAGTTTCATTCACTATTGTTCTATCTCTGCCAATGTAAACAAGAAATGGGAAACCCTGACATAGTTCATATTTTGACCACCAGAGACTGCATAAGTCGAATCTTCAGCCAACTTCTGTTCCACTCACCAACTTAATGATAAGCCTACCTTGTTTATGAGTTATTCAGTTTGTACTCAACTATATAATGGAATGGATTCTAATTGAACATATAATATTCATTACTTTAGACCATAACAGTAAAGCAGCTTCTCTTTGTTGCAGAAACAGAGTAACAGCCAGCAACAATCACAGTTATAACATAGTTATTCAAAAGTATTAGTAGTTACATTCTGAGACTTTAAGGAAGCTTTTTTGCTCAAAATCCCCCTCCCCCCTCTCCCATCCCACCAATCCGCCCTCCCCCCTACCCCCGCAGGGTGGAGGGTGTTCTAAAAATAGATTTTCCCCCTCCCACTCCTCTCTACAACTCCTTTCTCCCTCTCTCTCACTCAATCTCTCTCACTCTCTCTCTCTCTCTCTCTCTCTCTCTCTCTCTCTCTCTTTCTCTGTCTCTCTTTCATATGTCCAAAGCTCCACCAATTTATGTAGATGCATAACAATATAATTATCATCTATAGTTATTATATTACAAATTGCTTTTTCATATCATATACAGTTCAATAATTATTTTCTTAGTCTATATCATGTAAATTTATCTATAATTTTGCTGTATTGTAAGCTATTGTATATAAGTGTATATGAGACAGTATATATTGTAATCTACATAAATAAAGTAATCAATCAATCTCTCCCTCTCCTTCTCTCTCTCTCCCTCAACCTCTCCCTCTCTCTCCCTCTCTTTTACTCTCTCTCATAATTTTTATTTCCTCAGCTACTGTTGAAGAGGGTTGTGTGGTAGAGAGGACCAGGAGTCCTAACTCCGCCCTAATAAAGGCATATAATCAATCAATCAATCAATCTCTAATCTAATCTAATCTAAGCTAATCTAATCTCCCTCTCTCTCTCTCCCCCTCTCCCAGTGAGGACGAGGGGGATAAAGAAGGAGATAGAGATATTTCTCTCTCAAATAGATTTTCCCTTCCCCTTCACCAGTATTGATGAGGGGGGTGGATATCGATTATCGAGTGAGGGGAAAAATAATTTCCCTTTGAGGGAAAAATTCTCTCTCTCTACATCTAATGCTATACTAACAGATTAAAGTGAATTGAGGAATTCCCTCTCTCTCTCTCTCTCTCTCTCTCTCTCTCTCTCCTCTCTCTCTCTCTCTCTCTACATCTATTGCTTAATAATCTATTGCTATACTGTCAGATTAAAGTGAATCCTTATCTCTACAATAATCTAAGTTCTATAATATCCATATTATGCTTGGTTTTCAACTGACAGTCAAGAGTTCAATCAAACTGTTTATCAATATTATGCATGTGTAAAAAATTGAGCTCTTTTGCTGTACAAGCATCCCAGTTGTTATTGTTGAAGTGTTTTCTCTGACAATATGTAAGTATAATTGGAATGAGCTAGCATATCTAAAAATACTTACATATTCTCAGACCCATTTCACTCAGGCGGGGTATCTTAATACTCAACGTCTATAGTTACCATGAAACTCTCTTAAGAATATGCAATTCCCACTCACATTCAATTCCTATGAACAAGAATTGAAACTTCTGACGTTATCCCTATTCAAAACCACTGAATATTCTTTTGGTAACTTAATAGTGTATTTAAAGTCACCTTCACTATCAATATCAATAATTTTAAGGTGAATTTCGCCATTATCGGCAAATGTTACCTTTGTTACTACGAACCAATCAAAAGGATAAAATTCATAACTCCAATCAGCTAGTGGATTTGCTTCTACAGAAAACTAATTGAAACTTCTCCAATCAAAATAGTGAGACATTGTGAACTTATCACCTCGACTATTTAGAGAGAAGTGACGCATGTGCTACGTCCCCCTCTTGCTGAATGTTTCCCCAGAGAAATGACGCGTGTGCTACACCCCCTGTGGGTGAATGTTTCCCCCTTCCCAAATTGTATAGATAAGAGTGTATGCCTTCATATAACTCCTACATAAAAAAAAAACTGTTACATTCAATCATACACACATGAAAAAAATGTATAGTCTGATTTATCATCTTGAAGTAGCATATGTTTGTGTTGAGCAAGAAAACCGTTAAAGTTCAATGTACTTCAAATTCAAATTTCTCCCTCATATGCCAAGTGTTATCCTTTCACAAGATTTTATGTTTTCGGAGACAATACAAAGCCTTTATATTGGGCTAAGCCCATTTTTGTTGTTATCATTTCCGCAACCTGATTTTCGGAAAGGTGATGTTGCTTAGCTTCTATCCAATTCATATTAAAACTAACGCATGCATACCCACTGACGATATCATAAGCTATCTTATGGATGAATAAATTAAGATAATCTATGAATGCAGCCGAACATTGCAGTCTTATAACAGACCCCTCTTCCGAATTTTTAATTGCCTCAGCTATTTCATCACGAACACTTTTCACAGCGACTTCCATCTCGTTTTTCTTAATAAAATCTCCTATATAATTTTTAGTTGCATACTTCTCTGCAATTTGATTAATCAGAATAGCAATAGCATCTTTTGTAATGAATTGTTCAATACCATCCATAATATTAGCTTTTATTGCACTCGCCATTTCAGATAATCGTTTTTCAAACTCTTCCTTTGTTAATGAAGAACTAGTCAATTTCTGCAAAGTAAATTCTAAATATTGCTTATCAATTGGCGATGGCTGTGTTTTATTCACTTTAGTAAAAATTTCTGTACTAAGCTGTTTTAATTTAGTATTGAGGTAGTTTCTGTCCAAGACCTCCAAATTCTTAATTTTATCTGATATGGCTTTTAATTTCTCATCTAAATAACCTTTATCAACTTTATCGTTGTTAATACTGATCAACTAGGATGAAAAGCTGTCTGTTAAAGTTTTCACTTCTCCTAGAGCAGATTCTAAAGTTAGAGTTCTCTCTGCAATAGCTTTATCAATATTGGCACTAAAATTTTTGTAATGAACTTAGAATATGTTCTCTTTCGATTATGCTCACACTGATATTCTTAGTATTTTCCGAAACGAGTTTGGTTATTTGTGAATCTAAATAAAATTTCACAGCTTTGCTGATTCCTTGCTGGTTTATCGATTCAATTATTTTCTGTGTTATTGAGTCAATATCGCACATAAGATTAGCAATACTAGGTGTATCAATCTGACCGAATCGATGCAAAGTCTTCGTAACACTAAACAATAAGACAATAAGTTTTGCTTCTCTTAGCTCTTCAATTATAGACGTGATCTCAACATCATGTCCAGTATTGCCAGAAGCTTTTGAGGAATAGAGTAGATTTAATCTTTCCACTAATTCATCAAAATTATCAAAGTATTGATAAATTCTATCATTATTTTTTGCAAATTTCAATAAACCCTATCCCTTCTTTTTACTAATTTTTCTACTAGGAAATAATTTCTGAATCATTTGCGATTTAATTCCCTGATAACGTTTAACATACCCTCTTCGATCTAAATGTATGCCTGTAAGTGTTAAGATTTTTTTATACTTATCCAGATCTCTCTGATTATAAAGATTCAAATTCGGCCTTGAACTGAATACTAACTCATATAAACCATTTGTTATACAAAATCTCTCATTATAAGTATCTATATAACCGTTATCAAATATTACTTGCTGATCTCCAATATAATACACATCATCTTTAGAATCATATGAAATTCCATAACTAATTGAATTATTCAATTTTTCCGCATGAAACGTTTTTAGGTATTGTGCCAACACCTCATTGTTTCTACTAGAACCAAGTAAACTGTTTTCAAAATTAGTTGAGCTCAAAAGATTCTCTGTTGAACTCCCATAGCTTTTATCATAACTCGACTCCTCCTCCTCCTCATCATCAATCTCCAAGCTCTCTTATTTCTCTTTCACTTCTTCCTTTTTTGGTGTAAAACCATGATCAGAGTGGAAACTAGATTTGGTTTTTCCCAGTTCAATTATGGGCTCTATCAATGGTGAGAGCGTTTTCCTATTGTATTCCTCCGATCGTTTTCCAAAATTAAGTAAGCTTTTATGCTTGTCACTGATAACTTTTCTCAATTTCTTAATCTTATTGATCAAACCAACATTCTTTCTATCCAGTTTTCTCCTGCATGTTTTAGACAACATGACTGTACAAAGAATTAATCTCTACTGAACAGTAAGAAACATATCGAGTGAGTCTCGGTACTTACTGCTATTAATTCTGCACTCGGTCATAATAGTTACAAAATTATGAGGTTTATGAGTCCAAACTTTATGGCAAAGTTTACTGAAATCTTTATAAGAAATATCTCCTCCAACATGATCACTGTGAATTAATTTGAAACTCAATAAATCTATCTTGAAGATTATAATCATATTCGCATTGTCCCTAGTGAAATGTTTCTGCGTAGCTCCATAACTCTGAATTAAATATGCTGTGTCAATCTTACGATGTCGCCCCACAGTAAAATATTCTCTTATTTGAGGTACATGATTAAGTTGTAAATCATCAAATACAACTAAAGAATATTCTGATATTTTGTTTGGATGTGGTATAGATTCAGAATTGTTGTTTATATGAAATTCAATATCCTTCATGTTGGAAAAAACATTTTTAAAAAAAATATATTTATCTTGATACTCACTCTTGGTATGCAAGAATATAGTTTTAAATCTCAACCCATTCTTTGAAAAAATTGAATTAAATAGCAAATTGGTCTTACCACACCCTGAAGACCCTATTATAAGGATCCTTGCATTATGAGGTAACAACTTACTGTTTTTACACCATGCTGGGATTTCTTTCTGTCTTATAATCTTGTCAAAATTCACTATCGGGATATTACTCATGTTAGACACGTGTACAGCGTGTGATCTGATAAGGAACTAATCATTTTTTGTAAGTTATCATGTTGTTGTTATCAAAGGGGGTGTGTCAGTCACCACATGGCTCTCAGAGTGTGGGTGTGTATGGCTTATCACATCGGAATGTGGTCGACGCGTGCTTGCTGTCACTCCCCCTTTCACAGCAATGCACTAGCAAACTGATAGAAGTTTCTCACTTCAATATATCGTTCCCTCTCTCTTCCGCACCCTCTTTACGAGAATGCATATGGTCTGCTTCTCCTTATCTATGGCTTGCTCGAAGATTTTCTAAAGCAAATAACGAAAATGAAACTACAGATTGAAATGAAGCTGAGAAGCATTTTTTGATAAAGACGTATTATATTTACACCAAATCTCCGTGACATTTACAGTAAATGCAATGTATTACAACATGATATTACAATAGATTATTTTTCATCTAATAGTTGACTTCTACTAATATAACTGGGTGTTGAAAATCCAATACACTTAACAAGCAATCATTTTTTATCATGCTTTAATATTGTTTCAATCAGATATACTTGTCTCTCTGAATCATTTAATTGTGTTTTTTTAATTTCTTCTCCGTAAAACCTACCACTAATTACTTCTCCATTTAGATCTCGCAAGCTGTACATTACAGCTCTATAAGATTTATCAGAAAAACCCTTTTCTTTGAGATTCGTACAACATCTCCTAGCTTAAATTTTGGTTTGGAATTTTTCAATTTATATTGTCTATTGAATGCAGAATTCAAAGACATTAGAACATGTTTATGATCTTTCTTGCGCACATCTTTGGGTTTCATTCTAATTGAAGTGTGTGTTGTTGCATTATAATTTCGAACCAAACTGTCTAGCTGGCTTATCTAGTTTTTGGTTGCATGTTCAGTTAAATATCTATAAATTTTTGCTTTAATTGTTCCATTAAACCTTTCAACTATGGAAGCTTTCTTATCACTAAAAACATGGTAATGTTTAATACTGTATCTATCTAATAACGCTTCAACTTTTGAATTAAAGAATTCTGTTCCCTGATCTGATTGGAACAACTTAACTCTGTTATTTTTAGAAATAATTGATTTGAGTGCATCAAATACGGATTGACTTGACTTGTCTTTTAGGGCCGATGTCAGGATACACCACCATCAAAGTCAGACACATCCATCCTAGCACTGAAGATCAGTCTTGTTTTGGCGGTGGCTAGTTTTGTCGTTCTTGTGCTGAAAAAGAAGTGTCTTGTTTTGGCGGGGTGAGTCCGTGACTAATTTCTCTACCTGGAAAACAGTCTGTGGTTGTCGCTATCTGCTTTTGACGCCTATGTCAGAATAGCTTGGAAGTAAACTGGTTTCAATTTTCGCACAGACTGTACTTTCTTTGAAATATTCTGTTTATAACTTAGAGTGACTGTAGAAGTGTGTGTGTCACCACCGTTAGACAATACTCCTGCATGACATTGTCTCTTATCTCAACCTTATTATTTAAGTTCTATTGCTTACTCTCTCATTCTCCCTTTCGCTCCCCCTTCCACTCTCACACCCCCTCCCTCACCCTCTCTCTATCATTCCTGCGCCTTTCGCTCTCGCTCTCACTCTGTCTCACACAAACACACACACACTCGCTCTCTCTCTTACCTGGTTGTGTGCTAATGTTCTCCTTTCTTCAAAACACCTCAGGGTTTTGTTATTATTTCATAGAATGCTTCAGACATATTATCTTCAACCTTTCTTGAATTTGACTTTCCCATGCCTAGATTTGTAATTTTTTTTTGTGTCAATAATATTCATTACTATCAACTCTTGCTTGTAATATTCTGAATTCCCTTATTCCACTGAGTAGGATTGTATAATATAGTTAATGTAGCATTGTACTGGAAGGTTGATGGTTGAATGTGAGAGAGGGCCGGCTGTGCAAAAAAACTAAAACTGCAATTCAATTGAATCCTCACTTCTTCACTTTCTCACTATAGGCCTATATCCCTCAGAAACACACTCTCTTGTAAAATACTCAATCCCCTACACTGAAATAATTTGACTCCTTCAAGTTATGTGCTCCCAACTTGATAATACCGCCCGTTGTTCTCTCAATAATATTTGTTGAACGAGAGCTAGCAAGTTCTTACTTTTCACTCAAGTTCAAAGTTGTTGCCAGTCTGTGGGTTTGCTTGTTTGTTTGAATGCACTACAATAACTTTAGAAAGAGTTGATTGATCAGCTTCAAATTTTGAACACGCACTCTTTGAACCTTTATACAGATCAAGTTCGTTGAACAACAAAATATTTTACTCACTTCTTCGTCCTTTTCCAGGATATAAAAGTAACATTGAAAGTACTACATGAGACAAAATAACTCGCTCCTGAGTGTCTGCCTGACTATTATCTTTCAGTAGCATACGCATAATATTAATGATACAAATTGTGATGGCAGTTGGTACATCATTGGTATTATTAATTTGACAAACTTTGAATTTTGATTCTGAATCATTCACCCATACAGAGAAACCTATGAAGTTCTATGGATTCACGTAGGCCTACAGCGTAATATTAATAGGAAAACAGTTTGATGTTCCTTTTCCCAAGATAATTTGACAGTGGGCACCACTGGGATTCCTATTCAAATTAAAAAAAATTCTGTAGGTAGCTTCATAATTTAGGTCTGCCATCTTCATTCTGCCACATTGAATTGGAGATTTTCTTTGGGAAGGTTTAATACAAGATTCAAATAAAGAATTTTAAGAGACAATGAATGGTGGAAATCGCTCATCAATGTATCAAACCACTGTTTCAAAGATATTCACATTTAAGTGTTGAAGTTTTTGGATATCTGTGATACAGAAATATTGCTCGCCTAGAACAGGATAGATTATTCATCACATTCTTATTATTATCGTTCCTTAGCAACCTATGTTAAGCGTTTATGTAGTCACTGCTAAGAGAGATTCATGTGATAGATATATACCTGAATAATAGTCAATAGTCAAAATTCTTTATTACATATTCTTCAAGAATAGCAATTGTTGTCAAGAATAAATAAAAAATATATATATAATTAAATATATTTGAATTGTTTGTATTTACAATTATATTTTTGTTCACTGCCAGTCTGTCTCCTGTTTTAAGAGATTCACATAGTTCGTACATGGGCCTCCCTTTGAGAAACTCACCAAGTCTTTTTTTCAATGTCACACAATCCAGCCTCTTTATCTTCTCCAGTAGATGATTCCACAGTTTTCTGCCCATGTATGAAGGTTTCTCTTCAAAGATTGCAGTCCTGTGCCTTGGGAGTACATAGTTGTCTGCCTGCCGAGTGACGTATTTATGATCGATCATCTGTGCCTCTCTGGAGATTTAGTCGACTAACATGGGTGATGACTTCCATGATGTAGATGTTGGTCACTGGCATGATGCCCAGATGATGGAAGGCATCTTGACATGTCTCCTTTTGTTTGAGACTTGCCAGTGTATTCAATACTATTAAATACTATATTCGACTAAACAACGAGTGACCCAAATGGAGCAATTAAAAATATAAAAAAAAAAATGGGAATGCGAAAAATATTATGATATTTGGAACTCCATAACTTATCATTTAATTAACAGACATTTATGGGATTAGTAATTTTCTGAAAAAGACTAATAATTGGCAATAATAATTTAGAATATTGCACTAATAGTTTAAATTTCAGATGACTCTCTCCTGGATTATTGAAATCTGTGTTGGAGATTCGTAAGTGATTGCTGCATCATCTGAGAAAACCCCGTGGAAGGGAGCTCTGTTCGAAATTAACAGAATGCTCGAGTATAGACATTTAGAAGAAAACAACCATTCCATTTAAATAATTGAATAAACTATTCCATTTTAATAATTTGTTCATTGAAATCGACCACATCAGTATCATCATACCATCATCATTTACTCGTGAATTACCGGTAGTGTATTGTTAATGTATTAAGATTTGAGAAGATAAGCATCTTATCGGTTTTTCTCTCGATGATTGTAATGGATGGCTCAATTGCTTTTATATAATTATAAAAATATCACAGTTTATTACATTCCAGTACAATTATCTTGTTTCACAATCAATTTCTAAGTAGAGTTCATAAGTATTGTAATCTTGCCATACAATTACCATTTACAATAATTGAAGTTGATTTCATTCAACTTTAGTGGTGCCATTTCACCAAACTGCTAAAGGGGGGAGGGGCAAAAACCAAGAGGTATTGGGGGGGGGGGAGGAATAACCCCAGAGGATAGAGGGACCTGGGTTTTTCCCCATAAATTATACATTCGAAGATGTTATTATATGCTTCATTTTTTCCAGTTTTATACAAATGTGGTTGAAGTATACATACAAACATAACAAGTATTAATATACAAACATATACATTATTACTTATCAAATTCAATCATAAAATATTTATTAGAAATATAGGTCTACAGAGAGCCCCTAAAGTAGGAATACACTGAAACAGATTTCTTTAAAATCATGGAAAAAGATACATTTTTCTTTTACAATGACAATTTCAACAATTTTTTTGGGGATCATATTCTTATTGGAAAATAACTCTCAGTTAGAAAGCTGAAGATACATCAAGCTGTTCCCATAATTCTCAACAACCCTTTACATACATTTTTGGTTGTTTGATTTTGCCCTTTCTTTTGCTTTCACTGTGTCATCTTGCAACTTGTTTATTCTCACATTGAAATTTATTCAATAACTCACTTATTGTGCTCTGATCAATAAGTGTACCCATTCTGTATTCAAACTATACCACAGAGAAAAATATATTATTTATCACTCTGTATCCATACTTTCAAGGTAATTTTGCTACATTGTTGATACTGTAGAAGGAATTATACTACCGCTGATAAAGAAAAGTATTAAATCATTATGGGACTCTAAGGATTTGTGTAGATAGACCCGCATTTTCATTATTCATCTGATCCTTGAGGGGGGTCTAGGCCCCCTAGGCAGCCGATTATAAGTAAGAATTAATATTGATATTTTCATAATACAGTACACCTGAAGAATTGGCAAAGTTCATGGTAAGGAGTGAGGAGGTACTCAGCTCTTCCAACTAACATCGGATTAGTTTTATGCAGTCTACTATAACAGACATTCCCATATGGATGTTACTATAGACGTATTTATCATCATATTCCATTTCTGTTTGTTAGTTTGTTTGTCAGTATGTCTGATGGAAATCGAGAACGGCTCTAATGATTTTGATAAAGTTTGAAACATAGTACATAGTTTGAAATATAGTGAGTTTGTGATACGAAAATCGTCATTTTAATTAGGAATCATGTTTAGGATAACTCACTTAAGGGAACTTAAAAATGATTAGGTAATAATATTCATCAACCGAGTATCAGCTGACTGAGAGAGTTTTCCGTCGTCAGTTGAAAACAGTTGATCAAGAGAGTTTTTCATCGTCAGTTGAAAACAGCTGATCGAGAGAGTTTGCCATTGTCAGTTGAAAACGAGACAGATGTGTTGAGTCACCAAGTATGTTGACATCATGTTTCAAAGTTATTGCATGATTCGATAAAATAGGTGCAGAGAGCAGCCGAGTGTCAGCAACGCAACGCAAATTTGAATTTGTAACATAATGATTGCGGTATTATTAATCAGGTAAATGATAAAGTGGTCAGTTTTAATATACCTGGGTAATTGAATTACAACAAATCATTTACTTCTAAATTTCCATTTCTATGCCTTTGTACTTTCAACTCTATATCCTTTGATATTGTTATATTCATAGACGTGAAGTAGATAAATAAGGGTGGGTGTCTACCATAAGTAAAATGAAATGTCTATTTCCGACTTCTGTAGTTGAATACTTGTAGCAAGTAGTTCTGTGAACAGTAGAACTTGTACAGTAGTTAGAAAGTGTATAAGATCTCATTGTCAATGTCACCCCAATTAGCCCTTCAGACATCGGAAAAAAGAAACCGGTACCGTGACGAGAAATCGGTAAGTGTTGAAATGGCCAATAACTGATTGGCGTGTATTGACGATGACAATATTACCTGTTATGAATGAAACCGAGAGCAGTGCCAAGCTGTAATCATCAAAAGCTAATTAACAAATATGCCAACATACATATACAGACAAAAGCAAATCCCGTCGTTGAAACGTAGAAAAAACAATCATCAAAATATTATCATGAAAAAATAACATTCTCCCGCTATTTTGGGAAATGATAACTGTATATCTTCCAGTATTGAAAATGACATTCGAAATGAAAAATAATACTGAAAAATTTTATTTTATTCAAAATTCTCAATGTTCGAGTATATTAACCCCCCAGTAGACTACATTCAACACAGTAGAACCACTATAATTTGTAGCTTACGGGACCAAGCATTTAATACGAATTTTGGCGGAGGGTGATGAATTATATATCAAGCTCTGCAATATCGAGGCTCATAAAATAAAATATGGAAAAAATATATCATGGATACTGATCCCATAATTACCCATAATTAATTCATAATATAGCCTGTATGAATGGATATTAGAAAATATTGTTAAATATTAATTTGACATACTTGTAAAAGATTTCAGAGATCAATACAACTGTTCATGAGCGAGTTCTTCAACCAAGGGTGTCTCTAGTTATATTATTATATGTGAATCCATAGAACTTTAAAGTTCACTCCGTATGGGTGAATAATTTCACAATCAGAATTCAAAATCCCCAAACTAATAATACCAATTACTATAACGTTAAAGGTATTGCTATCACAAGTTGTATTTTAACTAATACATGTGGGTGGGCTATGATGAAAACAAACAATACCTAGACAGGCAGACAGACATTAAAGAAAGCAAGTTGGTGTAAGTTTCGTATATTAATCAGCTGAATTCAGCGGAGTTATCAGTTACTATGGCATACTAGTGTATTTATCGTTATGGGAATACTAGTTACAGTGTTTTTGATGGCAAAACTACGAATTATAGAGTTATCAAGAAGTTTCAGTGTACTCACTAATCTTGACAATTGAACTATTAAGTGAAGCTATTTTTATTTTGTGTTAAGAAATTTTCTAATAATTATATTATTCAAGCTCCAAATAAATGCAGAAAAGAGAGACAACTGCACAAAATAGGAATGATATATAACGAATCATACAGTTACAAGATTAGTTATCGCCTGATATTACTACGAAGAGGGATAGAAAAGAGTGATAGGTTTCAGAAATGAATTGTGAATGGTCTTGTTGAGAATAGCCTACATGTGGGATCCATCAGAACAATAACCATTGTTTGAAAACCCAGACAGCTCTGCGTAGTACAGTCTGTCCAAGAAGTATACCTTTTGGAAGTGTCAGAGATTCGATGTGTCTGACTTTGTCGTGTCTGTACGAATGTAAAAGTGTCCGGTTTTGGCGCCTAACGCACACGCCAATTCGAGACTCTTTCAAAACAGTCTTTCCCTGTCGCTGGCGTACGGTGCCGATGGATGAGATAGTCGCTGTTCACTCCTGTCAGGTTCTGGGTGTGTTGGAGGACTAAGGTGGTGCATTCCCTGTCTTTCAATGGTGCACAATATGTGAATTTTTAAAAACAATTGATAACAACCAAGATATACCTATAACCTTTATTAAAACGTGATAAACTGCTCATCTCAATGAGATCGGCTTGAAGCAAGTCTTTATCACTTTTCAACTCATATTTGCGAGTGGGATAGTTGACACGTTGGACGCTATGAAGTTCTAATGCTATCTTAGATCTAATGATATTCATATTCACAATAGGAAATCAAAATTAGTGGTGTTGGATGATCGTCACAGGACATACTGAGCAATCAGTTAGAGCGTTGTCGGCACTCTATAATGTCCAAAAGGCAAAGTGTCCACACCGTTCTCTGCAATGTATCTCTTGTCGTCATAAGGACTCAAGCAGATTTTTGCACATTCAATCTGATACATGGTGTGATTATAGGATCTCATCATATTGAATTTTTCAATGTGTTCACAATGTTCAATCAGCTATTTCTTGTATAAATTAAAATTAAGTTTTCTACATTTCACTCCGCTCTGTACACCCTTTGCTACACATTTATTTACAGGGTCTTCATTCTCATTACATACTAAATATGAGTAAAGTTTAGATCGAAGCCAAATATATTGACAGATAGGTTTCAAGGCTGTCTCATCCTTGAACTTTCCCACAACTTTATTTCTCTCCATGGAAAAGCAGGGGTGGTAAGGGGGGTAGTTACTAGTGTCGAAAAGGTTCAAATTTTCTTTAATCAACTGATACACATCCTCCACTTTTACATTAAAAAGAAAACTATTGGTATCAGTCATACAGAGTTCTACGCGATCCCACGGTATAATTTTTTGTAATTTACAATAGAAAAGATCGTATATATGGAATTTACTCAACTCCAGTATGGAAAACCCGGAATAGATAGGCTTGTTCATTTTTAGTTCCAACTTACGAGAGAAAACTGCGATCACGTTCGGACTAATTATTTGGCAGCGTTTGCATAACGGATTTGAAATGTACTTATCTAATCGTTTTTCGTCTGTGATAATTTCAACATTGATATGCTTGTGAACTGATTGTATAGTCTTACCAAAAATCAAATTGCAACAGGCCTTAAAGAATGATACTTCAAATTTATTTTTCGCGGTCTGTCTATTGCAGATATTGAAATCAATGTAGCTTTTCAGCCAGGGAGATTGGGAAAAGCTAATTACACAATGTACTTTCATTAATTGCAAACCAAGCTGAAGGTAGAGTTTTAAATTGAGGTAGTGGACAATGTACTTTTCATGGTCAAAAAGTGTGTTCATGAGCTTTTTGGTTCCAGTTTGACCGTTCTCATTTGTTTGATAGTTTGACAGCAATTCGTGTGGAGGTGTTTGGTGGAGAGGCGCGAGTGGGAAGCTGGCATGCTCATCATGTAACTCTTTCGGATACTTGAGATCACATTCTATTACATATCCAGTTTCCTAATTGCTGTCCAAATTTGCGAAATCAAGCTCGGAAATTTCTTCCTCTTTGAGGAATTTGAAATTTCCAACAGGTGAGTTTTGACTCATGGCCTCCGAGTATAAACTGTTCGCATCAATATAAAGGAGATAATTACTTGGTTTTGAGGGGTCGTATGTCTCAGGTAGATGCATGTTATTCGCCTCACAATAACGTTTACCGATAAATGAGACCCCACCCCTCATACCCGCCTCAAACATGAGATGCATGTCAGGATGTGTGATCAACTCTAGTTCAACCTTAGTGTACTTCAACATACAATTCCAGGTAAAGTGCGCAAGGGAAACAAAATGAGTGACATCAAGGCCGTATGAGCTAAAAAGCATAGACCTCACAGATTCAAAAACTTCCGCTAATAGCAACACATCCAAACATAAATAGAAATCATGATATTCACCAAGTGATTTCAGTTTGAATGTCGAGAACACTCTTTGCACATGCTCATATCCTTCACGAGACAGAGGTGTATCAGTTAAATCATTATGAAAACATTCGATGGGAGGAAGTGATGTTTCCGCGAATTTTTCGGGACAACTCATGTATGAGTAAGGATATATTCCTTTTTTCAACAAGAGATGTCTGTGTTTGCGTGGTGGGTTATGAAACACTGAAAATAAACATTCAAACTTCTTTTCCATGTCTGTACTCTCTACCAAATTACGCACCAATACTTCCAAGGATTCGCTCATAAACTTGTAGCAATCTAAAAATTTAATTTTGCCCACTGAAAGTGTCAAAAATCTCTCTGACGCATTTGTGATGCAGGAAATTTCTTTTTTGCATTTACTGAGCACTTTCAGAATGAAATGCAAATCAAACCCTGAGAAATTGTGAAAATAACACGAAATGTACTCCGGAGTATGAGCTGATAAATTACAAAAACGTGGGCTGCACATAGGTAATTTCCAGTTTCATGCGTGTGACGACATTTAATATCAGTGTTTAAGAATGGTTCGGAGCAAAGCCTACAGTTTACCGAATTTTGAAATTTGCGCTCTTGACTTTCAGATAAATGTTGCATCGGAATTTCATGTTTCATATTCTCATACAAAATGTCACCGAGATCTATAATTTCCTGAAGAAATTTCTCCATGATTTTTTCATCTAAATTACTCGATCCATGGAGTACAGGTCCGTGAGCAATTTCCCCGTTCACATCGATAACAACAGAACAATACCTGCAGGGAATATGTCGAGCTGTTTTCTTTGTATAGCTATGAGTAATTTCATCGGAATAGGATTCATCATCATCATCATTATTATTGATATTAACAACGTAAGTTTCTAAATCCACGTAAATTGTATACTTTTTATTCAACATCGTGCTTAGTTTCTTAAATTTAATTGTGTCTCCGCGTTTAGGATATGGAACACGCTGTGATTCGAACTTGGAACAAAGCTGTTCAGGTTTCATCAAATTTGCTTTCCCATCAGAATTTTTAGATTTGGTCAATGTAAATCTATGAAAACAGAAATTACAAACATGTACTTGACCCATGTGTTTTGAAATGTGTTTTTCCAGCATTGGCTTTCAACATTAAAACATTAATTTGGTGTTTACGAGTGTGGAAAATGCTTGTGCAGTGGGGGAAAAACTTTTTGTTGTCATATGCAATACGTGAATTGCAATATCCAGATTCAGTATTTCAAATTTCATAATATTGCGTGTTGTCACCGGGAAATTTACACCTCACGTATTAAGTGTGTGAGCAAACTTGCTCAAATACTTTACAGTCAGGTGTGACTACTTTCGTTTCTGATGGAAATATGCAAGGACTGACCATAAAAAGCATTTTTTGTCAGACAGATTTTTGACATTTATAATGCAATGTTTGTTTTTAAGAAACTGGGGTGTTTGAATGAAACTGGATGTGAATATTGGATTGAATTTAATCATGTTCACATCCAGTGACTCAATTTTCTTCAACACCCAACCACTGCCATGTCAAACAAAGTTCTCAAAAGATGACAGGATTTTTCTTATAGCCAACATGAAATGATCATTAAAATCTTCATAATACTGAAGCATGTTTAGTGCTATGTCTAGTAACTATCAAGATTGACGAGAGATGAGACAGACTCGCTAACCCCGTCATCCATCACCACTAATTTATACAATAAAACATTAAACACAATGTACCATTTTACATTGCCATCATGCCATGCCATATGCTCCCTAATTATGTCGAAAATGTGACGTTTCAACCTCTTGAGCATGTTCTTGATGCTGATTTCCTCAGGATCCTCAATGTTAATACGATGGTGAACCTTGCTGGAATTCATGCCATGTAGTCTGCATTCCCTCGGCATGATGATGATGATGATGATGTTAGATTCTGAAAAACAAAAGAATAACAATCAGGATGATATAGAATTAGAGTGATAGAGTACAACTGCATGTTTTTAAATCAGTAGTGAATCAGCATTGGTAGAAGAATGCTGTGTGAAAATGTTATCTCAAGATCAGATAATGTTGCATGAAAGATTAAGATTATTAACTTTTGATGAAAGATGGATGAGATCTTCTCAGCATTTGTCAGCGGAAAACATGGCAAAAGAGGGATTTATATTTGCATGTGTACCAGACATTGTGTGCTGTGTATTTTGTTCAATTTATATGGGAAAATGGGAAGAAAGTGACATACCAGCAATAGAACATGCAAGGTACAGTCCAAACCGTGCATTAAGAAGGAAAGATAATATAACAATTGAAGAGGAGAATTTTGATAATAATATTCTATGTCAATATGAAGATAGGTATTTAACTTTTAACTTTTATTTTGAAAATCATCATCGTCATCTACATTGTGACTATTGTGAATCATTATCTGATAAAGCAGACTATTTTGCGAGAAATGGTTATTTCTTACATAAAAATCACAATCTGCAATGTGTCTATTGCAAATATATTATCGAAAATCCATTTGAAAAAGTAATACATTTACCATTTTGTTTATATGAAGAGTGTGAGAAAGAAGGGGGAGGAGGAGATTACCCCAGATATAGCACATCTTAAAGATGAGCTAAAAAAAAAATTGCATGCATGCAGTATGCTGTAGAAGGTTTTTTGTCCTCGGAGGACAAAAATCCTCCCCTCCGAGGACAAGAATTATTTCCTCTCTCTCTTGCAATATTTTCCTCTCCTCCGACTTCTGAGGATAGAATCAAAGTAAAAATGTACGGGGCCTTGTATTAGCGGTGGCTATGGTATAAGCAAAGCATGGGCAATCTGCAATGAACATCTATAGTTATGTCTATCAGCACTCAACAATGATGATGATGATGATGATGATGAAGCCAAAGGTAATTCATTATTAACACTATTCTGCTGTGTTGTAGTTGCAAGAGATTCTTGTATACATAGACGTATTTCCTCCAATAATGTAAGTAAATGATGTTCTTCACAATAGACATGTGAAACTGAGCTACTACATTTCTTTAACAGTCCATCAAGGTTTGGTGGACTAAAATCAGAAGCATACTCACACGAAATATCAATAATTCGAACATTATCGTGAATTAAACCATCTAATTGTTTGTATAGGAGAGTCATTTCCTTTTTAGAAAAGAGAAAAACAACCACATTGTTCAGTTTAGTTGGTAATTGTCAGTGACTAGGTCATTGACCAAGGCTCCTATTACGTTACAAACTTGCTATTGATTTTCTCCTAGAAAGAGGAACAGAAAAATATTTTCATAATATCATTATTTATTCATTTTCCTTGTCATACAATTATTACTGTAGTGTTTTCAGTTGGTGAGCAAGAGAAAGAGAGAGGGGTGGTAGCTTAGCTCTGTTCAATTGTAATTTGCCATGAAGCTATGTAGAAGGTGAAGAAGAGGTATTGATTTTCTCCTTATGGGCAAACAAGCTGGCAGGAATGAAGGCTTAATAATTGTTGTTGGGAATGAATAATTTGTTACTTTGCTTCTTGTGCTCTGTGGCCTACACAACTTCTTTTTTCAACCCCTTCCACATTGGGGTAGGTCATGTAAAAACTGACACAAGACAAACTTGCTATATTGATTTTCCTCTAGAACAAGAACTACCAATTCAGTTTAATACGTCAGTGTTTCAGTATTTGTTCAGGCACTAACTTATATTACAGGTGTTGAACCCATACTGACCAGTCAAGCAGCTTACCTCAATTGTAATTGGATTGATTTTCTCCCTATTGTTGTTCTTCCTAATATTTTCTCTCTATTTTCTATTACTGTAGTGTTAAGAGTAGGTATTAAAGAGAAGAAGAAGAGAAAGAAAAAAATTTATTCCACATATAGTTAGATACAACTAGTTAGACACACCCACTGCACTAGTGTCTTTCATGGTGGCTCAGAGTCCACCTAAAATTCAAGGGGCCACAAGTCAAACTTGCTACATTGATTTTTCTCTGGAACAAGAACTAACAGTTCAGTTTGATACATGAGTGTTTCAGTATTTGTTCAGGCACTGACTTATTATATTACAGGTGTTGAACCCATACTGACCAGTCAAGCAGCTTACCTCAATTGTAATTGAATTGATTTTCTCCCTATTGTAGTTCTTCCTAATATTTTCTCTCTATTTTCTATTACTGTAGTGTTAAGAGTAGGTATTAAAGAGAAGAAGAAGAAGAGAGAGAAAAAAATTTATTCCACATATAGTTAGATACAACTAGTTAGATACACCCACTGCACTAGTGTCTTTCATGGTGGCTCGGAGTCCACCTAAAATTTAAGGGGCCACAAGTCAAACTTGCTACATTGATTTTCCTCTAGAACAAGAACTACCAGTTCAGTTCAATACGTCAGTGTTTCAGTATTTGTTCAGGCACTAACTTATTATATTACAGGTGTTGAACCCATACTGACCAGTCAATTAGCTTACCTCAATTGTAATTGAATTGATTTTCTCCCTATTGTAGTTCTTCCTAATATTTTCTCTCTATTTTCTATTACTGTAGTGTTAAGAGTAGGTATTAAAGAGAAGAAGAAGAGAGAGAAAACAATTTATTTCACATATAGTTAGATACAACTAGTTAGACACACCCACTGCACTAGTGTCTTCCATGGTGGCTTGGAGTCCACCTAAAATTGAAGGGGCCACAAGTCAAACTTGCTATATTGATTTTCCTCTAGAACAAGAACTACCAGTTCAGTTTAATTAGTCAGTGTTTCAGTATTTTGTTCAGGCACTAACTTATATTACAGGTGTTGAACCCATACTGACCAGTCAAGCAGCTTACCTCAATTGTAATTGAATTGATTTTCTCCCTATTGTAGTTCCTCCTAATATTTCCTCTCTATTATCTATTACTGTAGTGTTAAGAGTAGGTATTAAAGAGAAGAAGAAGAGAGAGAAAAAAATTTATTTCACATATAGTTAGATACAACTAGTTAGACACACCCACTGCACTAGTGTCTTTCATGGTGGCTCGGAGTCCACCTAAAATTGAAGGGACCATGTATCCAATGTCATGGCTCATATGACAAAATGGTTTCACCTGTAAGGGGGCTGTTCACCAATAAAAGCTATATGCTTATTACTATCCTACTATCCTAAATACTCTCGACACTTGGTATATGGCTGTTGCAGGAGTTTCAATTTAGATTTTTTCTTTGTTCTCGAGTAAATTGTAAATATGACACAAGCTGATACAAGCGTGGAATCTGCATGTCTTATTCTCATGCACTGTTGTTCAATATTGTAGCTTATTTCGCACTGGGTGACCACTGGGTGACCACTGGGTGACCACTGGGTGACCACTGGGTGACCACTGAGTGACCACTGGGTGACCACTGGGTGACCACTGGGTGACCACTGAGTGACCTCTGGGTGACCACTGGGTGACCACTGGGTGACCACTGAGTGACCACTGGGTGACCACTGGGTGACCACTGAGTGACCACTGGGTGACCACTGGGTGACCACTGGGTGACCACTGGGTGATAGGGCTGAGAGTGAGAGAGTGAGAGAAAGAGAGTGAACAGTGAGTGGACAGTGAGACAGTGAGTGAGAGAGAGTGAGTGAGAGTCACACAAAACTTCTCACAATGCCAAATGTATGTCTGACATTTATAATTAAACTTGAATTTTCTAGTTATCTTTGCACATGTGCTGTATCCCTATAAATACTCCAGAATAATTGTCTTCCGCTCAGTTTAATAGTAGAAGCAGTGAACATGGCTTCTTCCAAAGTGTTTAGTGTTTCTCAGCTCTGTGGTAATAAAATAAAGAAGCCTACCATAAAGCGGTTTGGTTTGTGGCTGTTGACAGAAAATCTGTGCAATGACAACCTTATTACAGACATTGGGAAAATTGATTACACTGCTGGAGAAGAACTTTTGGTGCAGGATGGAACAAACCTTGTGCCTATTACAGAACCCTTTTGTAACAACATTATGCTGGTAAAGGTTTGTGGTTTGGAGGAGGAGGACTGCCAAGAACTACTGGATAAAAGACGTTTTATTCTAAAGAAGGAGATGTGTGAATCATTCAATTTATACTTGAGAGGAAAATTCTCCAAAATGGTGTCAGCTAAGCATAAAGTTAAAGCAAAGTTGCCATACTTATTGGACAGTGGAAGCGATATGTCAAAGAAGATTCTACAACTGCTTGGGGAGGACAACTATAGAGAAGTGCAGCAGAAGTACTACAAACCAGTGGGGATACCATACAAAGTAGAGCTTGCCGATGTCCCCATTGCTACATTAATGGATGAGTTACCAACAATATTGGAGCAGCTTAGGAAGGAACATCTCTATCTTCTGGACTTGGACATAGCACAGGACTTTGCTGGAATATTTAACAAGGGTGGAATGTGTGATTTTCTAACTACAAATCATTGTTTTTGTTTCCAAGGAGAATATAAAGAAGACTATAATGTAATTGTGAATAATGATGGAACTGTTGGAATTGATTGCTTGACTTGGGTTAATAATAATGTGAAAGGAAAATTTTTAATAAGTTTATTTGTCAAATGACAAGCCCTGGTGTAAATAAACAGCTAGGTAACCATATTGTAGACTTTATTGCCTGTCCAGATACAAGATTATGTGAAACCTTAGTAGATTGATTTTGGGATTCCAAGGAAGCTTTTTTGCTCGAAATCCCCTCCCCCCTCTCCAACCCTCGTCCATCCCGCCTCCCCTTCCCCCGCCCGCAGAGTGGGGGGTGTTCTAAAAATAGTTTTCCCCCCTCTCACTCTCTCTCTCTCCCTCTCCCTCTCCTTCTCCTTCTCCCTCTCCCTCTCCCTCTCCCTCTCCTTCTCCTTCTCCCTCTCCCTCTCTCTCTTATCTTATCTTATCTAATCTAATCTTATCTTATCTAATCTAATCTAATCTTCCCCTCCCCCAGTGAGGACGAGGGGGATGAAGAAGGAGAGAGTGATCTCTCTCTCTCTCTCAGTGAGGGAAAAAATAATTTTCCTGTGAGGGGAGTGAGGGAAAAAAAATTTCCCTTCGAGAAAAATTCTCTACTGACAGATTAAAGTGAATCCATTCTCAAATTCTCTACTGTCAAATTAAAGTGAATCCATATTACTACATCTAATAATCTAATGCTGTCAAATTAAAGTGAATCCATATTTCTACATCTAATAACTTATACTGTCAAATTAAAGTGAATGCATATTTCTACATCTAATGCTTAATAATAATAATGGTTTGCTTTCCACCTGACAGTTTAGAAAACTCAATCAATTTATATTGAATTTTCATGTGCTGTACAAACCGCAGGCGTTATTGTTAAAGTGTTTCTCCGAGAATATCTATAGTAAATTTAGAATGAGCTAGCATATCCAAAAATAGGTATAGATATCCTCAGACCTATTTCACTTAGGGGAAATCAAGCTCTACATTCACTGTGCAATTCTCTTAGGAAAATTCTATTTCCACTAACATTCAGTACCCACGAGCGAGAATTAAAACTTCTGAGCTTATGCTTGTTTAAAACTAGTGAATACTCTTTTGGCAATGCAATAGTGTATGTAAAATCGCCTTCACTATCAATATCGGTA
This sequence comes from Nilaparvata lugens, assembly GCF_014356525.2. Lineage (NCBI taxonomy): Eukaryota > Metazoa > Arthropoda > Insecta > Hemiptera > Delphacidae > Nilaparvata > Nilaparvata lugens. Next base: position 34,842,022 of record NC_052510.1, read on the forward strand.
ATTTTAAGGTGAATTTCACCATTATCGGGAAATGTAACTTTTGTTACTGCAAACCAATCAAAAGGAAAACAGTCGAAACCCCAATTGGCTTGCAGGTCTGCTTCAATTGAGAATTCATTGAAACTTGTACAATCAAAATTCTCACTCATTTTTGATCTTATTAGCTTGAGCGATTAGAGGCAAGTGACAAGTGTGTGTCTTCGTGTCCTTAATGAAAGTACATCGCGTGCTACGCCCCCCACTTTCCTTATCAACATGTTGATGGTATTAACTTAATGGATACAATAAGAATGCGTGCTACGCCCCCCCCCCACTTTCCTTATCATGATGATGACAAACACTTAATGGGTAGCGCAAGCCAGCGCTCGGCTCAAGGTTTTAGAGGGAGAAATTGTGATACGCCCCTCGTTTCTCAGTCTCTCACAAGCAGCAGTCGGAGATTGCACAACTCACCCATCTAGCCAGATGGCACATCTGCTCTCTCCTTCTTTTACTCACTCCATCTCTTACTGGCACCCTTCCTTCTAAATTCCTTTTTTGCTATTCTCTATTACGAAAGGCGAGTGAAGCAAGAATACAGACAACGACTAACTAAGTTCCTTTTTGATCGACCGTTCCTATACTGTCAGATTAAAGTGAAACCATATGCTTCTCTCTGCGCAGCGATCTTTGCGTTACAAAAGGCTAGAGAAAGAGAATTCAAACAACACCTTTCTAAACTCTCCTTTGATCGAGCGTACTCTACTGCCAGATTAAAGTGAAACCATGATCTGCACTCTGATCTTTGCAGCTACGTGTTACACCGCTCACCAGTCTTTTTGAGATTTTATGTTTTCGGGGTCAATACGACCCCTTTGTACTGTGCTAACCCCATTTTAGTTGTAATTATTTCGGCTACCTGATTTTCTGTAAGGTTGTGTTCTTTAGCCTCTATCCAGTTCATATGAAAACTAACCCGGGCATATGAGGACACGATATAATGTGCTATCCTGTGTATGAATAAATTAAGATAATCTATGAATGGAGCCGAACACTGCAGTCTCATGACGGTGCCCTCTTCCGAATTTTTAATTGCCTCAGCTATTTCATCATGAACGCTTTCCACAATGACTTCCATCTCGTTTTTCTTAATAAAATCTCCAATATCATTTTTAGTTGCATACTTTTCTGCAATTTGATTAATCAGAATAGCAATGGCATCTTTTGTAATGAATTGTTCAATACCGTCCATAATATTAGCTTTTATTGCACTCGCCATTTCAGATAATCATTTTTCAAACTCTTCCTTTGTTAATGAAGAACTAGTCAATTTCTGCAAAGTAGATTCTAAATATTGCTCATCAATTAGTGATGGCTGTGTTTCATTTACTTTAGTAAAAATTTCTGTACTAAGCTGTTTTAATTTAGTATTGAGATAGTTTCTGTCCAGCACCTCCAAATTCTTAATTTTATCTGATATGGCTTTTAATTTCTCATCTAAATAAGCTTTATCAACTTTATCGTTGTTAATACTCACCAACTGGGATGAAAAGCTGTCTGTTGAAGTTTTCACTTCTCCTAGAGCAGATTCTAAAGTTAGAGTTCTCTCTGCAATAGCTTTATCAATATTAGCACTAAAATTTTGTAATGTACTTAGAATATGTTCTCTTTCAATTATGCTCACTCCAATATTCTTTGTATTTTCCGAAACGAGTTTGGTTATTTGCGGATCTAAATAAAATTTCACAGCTTCGCTGATTCCTTGTTGATTTATCGATTTGATTATTTTCTGCGTTATCGAGTCAATATCACACGTAAGATTAGCAACAGCAGCCCCAGCACTAGGTGTATCAATTCGACCGAATCGATGCAGAGTCATTGTAACACTAAACAATTAGTTTTGCTTCTTTTAGCTTTTCAATTATAGACGCGATCTCAACATCATGTCCAGTGTTGCCAGAAGCTTTTGAGGAATAGAGTAAATTTAATCTTTCCACTAATTCGTCAAAATTATCAAAGTATTGATAAATTCTATCATGAGAATTATTTTTTGCAAATTTCAATAAACCCCATCCCTTCTTTTTACTAATTTTTTTACTGGGAAATAACTTCTGAATCATTTGCGATTTAATTCCCTGATTTTGTTTAACATACCCTCTTTGATCTAAATGTATGCCTGTAAGTGTTAAGATTTTTTTATACTTATCCAGATCTCTCTGATTATAAAGATTCGAATTCGGTCTTGAACTGAATAATAACTCAAGTAGACCATGTGTTGAACGAAATCTTTCATTATTAATATCTATATAACCATCGTCGAATATTACTTGCTGATTTCCAATATAATACACGTCATCTTTAGAATTGTATGAAATTCCATAACTAATTGAATTATTCAATTTTTCCGCATGAAACGTTTTTAGATATTGTGACAGCACATCATCGTTCTTACTAGAAGCAAGTAAACTGTTTTCAAATTTAGTCGAGCTTAAAAGATTGTCTGTTGAACTCTCATAGCTTTTATCATAACTCGACTGTTCATCACCAATCTCCATACTCTCCACCTCCTGTCATCATCATCAGACAGAGGATTTATGTATCTACCTTCTCTGTTCCTCACCCTCTTTTCTGCTTATCAGCTATTGAGTGTGCAAAGATTCTTATATTACGGAATGAAACTATGGATTGAAATGAGAACCAATGTTTGATAATGATACTTCTATTATATTTCCAACGAATGTACATCATGATATTTACAATAGATTATTTACAATGAATGTACATGATATTTACAATAGATTACAAAAGATTATTTTTCATCTAATAATTGATCTTTACTAATATAACTAGGTGTTAAAAATCCAATCCATTTCACTAACAATCCTTTTTTATCACATTTTAATATTTTTTCAATCAATTACACTTGTCTCTCCGATTCGTTTAATTGTGTTTTTTTAATTTCTTCTGCATAAAACCGACCACTAATTACTTCACCGTTTAGATCTCTCAGTGAGTAGGTTATAGGTTTAGAAGGAAATATAGAGTGAATCACAAAATACTCTGCGCTCCAGTTTATGTTATAAGATTTATCGAAAAATAATAGTTTCTTCGAGATTTGCACGATATCACCTAGCTTAAATTTTTGTTTTGAATTTTTCAATTTATATCATCTATTGAATGCAGAATTCAATGACATTAAAACATGAGTACGATTTTTCTTACCAACATCCTTAGGTTTCATTCTAATGGATGAATGCGTTGTTGCATTATAATTTCGAACTAAACTGTCCAGATTGCTTATCCAGTTTTTGGTTCCACACTCAGTTAAATATCTATGAATTTTTGCTCTAAGTGTTCTATTCAGCCTTTCAACTATAGATGCTTTCTTATCACTAAAAAAAACATGATAATGTTTAATACTGTATCTATCTAATAATGCTTTAACTTTTGAATTGAAGAATTCTGTTCCCTGATCTGATTGAAACAACTTAACTCCCTTATTTTTAGAAATAATTGGCTCGAGCGCATCAAATACAGATTGACTTGACTTGTCTTTTAATGGTACACAATATGCAAATTTTGAAAAACAATTAATAACAACTAAGATATACCTATAACCTTTATTAAAACGTGATAAACTGCTCATCTCAATGAGATCGGCTTGAAGCAGGTCTTTTTCACTTTTCAGTTCATATTTGCGAGTGGCATAGTTCACACGCAGCACACTATGAAGCTCTAAAGCTAGCTTAGATCTAATAATATTCATGATATTTACAACAGACAAATCAAAATTAGTGGTGTTGGATGATTGTCACGGAACATACTGAGCAATCAGTTCACAGTTGGCACTCTATAATGTCCGATAGGTAAAGTGTCAACACCGTTCTCATCATCTCTTATCATCACACCGTTCTCTTAGCATCATAAGGACTCGAACAGATTTTTGCACATTCAACCTGATACATGGTGTGATTATAGGACCTCATCATATTAAATTTTTCAATGTGTTCACAACGTTCAATCAGTGATTTCTTATATAAATTAGAATTAAGTTTTCTACATTTCACTCCAGTCTGTACACCCTTTGCTACACATTTATTCACAGGTTCTTCATTCTAGTTACATACTAAATATGAGTAAACTTTGGATCAAAGCCCTACAAATCTATGGACAGGTTTTGAGGCAGTCTCATCCTTGAACTTCCCTACAACTTTATTTCTCTCCATGGAGAAGCATGGGTGGTAAGGAGGGTAATTACTAGTGTCGAAAAGGCTCAAATTTTCTTTAATCAACTGATACACGTCTTCGACTTTTACGTTTAGAAGAAAACTATCTGTATCAGTCATACAGAGTTCTATACGGTCCCACGGTATAATTTTTTGTAATTTGCAATAGAAAAAATCGTACATATGGAATTTACTCAACTCCAGTACGGAAAAGCCGGAATAGACAGGCTTGTTCATTTTTAGTTCCAACTTGTGAGAGAAAACCGTGATCACGTTCGGACTAATTATTTGCCAGCATTTATATAGTGGATTTGAAATGTACTTATCTAACCGTTTTTCATCCGTGATAATTTTAACATTGATTTGCTTACGACTAGATTGAATAGTCTTACCAAAGATCAGATTGCAACAGGCCTTAAAGAAGGATATTTCAAATTTATTTTTCGCGTTCTGTCTATTCCGGATATTGAAGTCGATGTAGCTTTTCAGCCAGGGAGATTGGGAAAAGCTAATGACACGATGCACTTTCAATAATTGCAAGCCGAGCTGAAGGTAGAGCTTTAAATTGACGTAGTAAACAATGTACTTTTCACGGTCGAAAAGTGTGTTCATGAGCTTTTTGGTTCTAGTTTGAACGTTCTCATTTGTTTGGTAGTTTGACAGCAATTCGCGCGGCGGTGTTTGGTGGAGAGGTGCGAGTGGGAAGCTGGCATGCTTATCATGTAACTCTTGAGGGTACTTGAGATCACATTCTATTATATATCCGGTTTCTGAATTGCTGTCCAAATTCGCGAAATCAAGCTTGGAAATTTCTTCCTCTGAGAGGAATTTGAAATTTCCAACAGGTAAGCTTCGGCTCATAGCTTCCGAGTATAAACTGTTTGCATTAATATAAAGCAGATAATTACTCGGTTTTGAAGGGTCGTATGTTTCGGGTAGATGTTTGTTATTCGCTTCACAATAACGTTTACCAATGAATGACACCCCACCCCTCATCCCTGCCTCAAACATAAGATGCATGTCAGGATGAGTAATCAATTCTAGTTCGACTTTAGTGTGTTTCAGCATACAATTCCAGGTAAAGTGAGCGAGGGAAAGAAAATGGGTGACATCAAGGCCATATGAGCTAAAAAGCGTAGACCTCATGGATTCAAAAACTTCCGCCAATAGCATCACGTCCAAACATAAATAGAAATCTTGATATTCATCGAGTGATTTCAGCTTGAATGTTGAGAACACTCTTTGCGCATGCTCATATTCTTCGCGAGACAGAGGTGTATCAGTTAAATCATTATGAAAACATTCGATGGGAGGAAGTGATGTTTCTGCGAATTTTTCGGGACAACTCATGTATGAGTAAGGATATATTCCTTTTTTCAACAAGAGTTGTCTGTGTTCGCATGGGGGGTCATGAAATACTGAAAATAAACGTTCAAATTTCTTTTCCATGTCTGTACTTTGCACTAAATTACGCACCAATACTTCCAAGGATTCAGACATAACCCTGCATTACTCGCGCGGGGTAAATATGACCCCAGCCGGGAATTTTTGTTTGGCCTGGCGGGCTAGTTGGCACTACTGGTCTAGCAGTTCCAATAGCTCAGTGTTTCTTCGTCCAGTTGAAGGTCACCTAGTCGCCAGTGTGCTGTCTGCTGCCGTTTAGTTGTGATAAGAGCATATTTAGCTTGGGGTCCTATACAACCCCGCGCGAGTGTTAAGGGTCCCTTTATTTTTTATAGTTCATTCAATTTCTTTTCTGTTATAAGGCTTTGTTATTGAACATTCTTGTATAATATATCCCAGTTCAAATATGGCTGATAATTTAGCCACTACAGCTACTGGTTTTGATACTTTTGTGAACAACATTCTCAATGAACTTGATGACGAGGAAGTTGGCGGTGCTACTTCTGAAGTAGAAGACATTGATGAGTTTAGCATTGAGGACAATCATGAAAATAGTGAGAGTGAACAAAGTGCTGAAGAAATGACAGACAATTCTGGTGATGAAATGGACACAGATGACATTCCAGTACGTTTTTTTATTGGAAAAAACGGGCACACATTGTGGATGGACCAACCACCACCTCAAGCTGTTCGTGTCAGGTCATGGAACATTGTTCCAGCCATACATGCCCCCGGTGTGAAGACAGCAGCAGGTAAACAAGCTACTACACCTATTCAAAGCTGGAGGTTGTTTTTCACTGATGACGTTTTACAGCAGATTGTTGAATGTACCAATATAAAAATTCGTCAGCTTCAACCAAATTACAGTAGGGAGCGGGATGCAAAAGAAACGACCCTATCTGAGATAAAAGCTGTGATAGGTTTGCTATATTTAGCTGGAGTCAAGAAATCCTCACATGTCACCTTGAAGGATTTGTGGGAAACTGATGGATTAGGACTTGAACTTTCCCGTTGCGTTATGAACCTGTCTCGTTTTACATTTCTGCTGTTAGCTATAAGGTTTGATAACATATTGACTAGAGATGAGAGAAAAGAGTTTGACCGGCTAGCTCCTGTTAGAGAAATGTTTAGCCAGCTTGTGGAAAATTTCCAAAAGTATTATTCTCCTGGGCACTTGATGTTGTTAGATGAGAAGCTTGAAGCTTTTAGGGGCAAATGCCCTTTTTGGCAATTTATCAAAAACAAGCCCGCCAAGTATGGCCTGAAATTATTTTCTCTTGTTGACGCTAAAATGGCCTATACGTATAATTTAGAAATTTATGCAGGTAAACAGCCTGAAGGTCCATTTCAGGTATCCAACTCAGCGAAGGATGTTACATTGAGACTCATAAAGCCAATTGAAAACACTGGACGAAATCTAACAACTGATAATTGGTACACTAGTGTACCATTAGCCATAGAAATGCTAGACAAAAAATTAACTTTGGTTGGAACCCTACGTGAGAACAAGGCAGAAATACCACCTGAGTTCATTGTAAACAAAGCAGTGTGTTCAAGTATATTTGGCTTTGATGATAATAATATTACTTTAGTAAGTTACTCTGCAAAAAAAAATAAAAATGTGATTCTGTTGTGGTCAATGCATGATTCACCTACTATTGATCCAGACACAGGGGATAAAAGAAAGCCAGAAATTATAACGTTCTATAACAGCACAAAAGGTGGGGTCGATACCACTGACCAGTTATCAGCCTTGTATTCGGTATCCAGAAAAACCCGTCGATGGCCTATGGTAATATTCTTCTGTTTACTAAATGCCGCCGGAATAAATGCACAAGTCATTGTTGCATCAAATAAAAGGTTTGAAGAGCAAATCGTTCGAAGGAAGTTCTTACAAGAGCTTGGGATCAGCCTTGTCAAACCTTTTATGGAAGAAAGAGCCCAAATGATGAACCTTCCAAAGGAACTCCGAACACAAATCAAAAAGTTTTTGCCTACTCAAGAAGATCCTCCAGCCCCTAGACAAAGATTAGCCAAAGGAAGATGTGATATCTGTCCTCGTAGCCGGGACAGAAAAACTCGAAACTCGTGTGAGAAATGTTACAAACTGTTGTGTAAAGAGCACATGCAAGTTGTTTGTGGAGATTGTTTGGATAACCAATAAACTGATTCTTGTGTAAGATCTGCAAAAATTAACCTTGATCTGTATTATTCAACCTTAGTAATTGTGTTTCTTCTTTATAATATATATATTTGAATTTGTACAACTGACTTTGTTATTTCTTGAATCCAACTCATATAGTAGTATAGAACCTGTATGTAAAGCTGTTACATATATATAAATAGGGTATTTCAGGATGAATGTGCAATACTTCTATTTTTGTACCCACTTAGAGCCTCTAAAAGATCAGAAAATTGAAAATCTTATAAAAATGTCAACTTTCTGTCATTGTTATCCCTGTATCAAAGAATTTTTGGGGGTAAGTCTTATAGAACTTTTTTCTGTACTGGGTGTAAGGAATCAGCCTGAGAAGTATTGCACATTCCTGCTGAAACACTCTGTATATAAGTTATATATATAGCTTTTAAATATGCCATTAAGTACCAAGTATGATAAATTATCACTGAATATTGTTTAAATGTGAAAGATATTGTTTTTATGTTACTTTTTAGGTAAAAAACAAAGTGGGGTCTATATAACCCCACGCGAGTATTACTGTAACCAATGCCCGCGCGAGTAATGCAGGGTTAAACTTGTAGGAATCTAAAAATTTAATTTTGCCTACTGAAAGTGTCAAAAATCTCTCTGACGTATTTGCGATGCAGGAAATTTCTTTTTTACATTTACCGAGCGCTTTCAGAATAAAATGCGAATCAAACCCGGAGAAATTGTGAAAATAACACGAAATGTACTCCGGAGTACAAGCTGATAAATTACAAGAAACGTGTGCCGCACATAGGTAATTTCCGGTTTCGTGCGCGTGGTGACGACATTCAATATTGGTGTCTAAAAACGGTTCAGCACAAAGCCCGCAGTTTACCGAATTTTGAAAATCGCACTCTTGACTTTCGGATAAAGCTTGCATCGGAATTTCTCGTTTCATATCCTCATACAAGATGTCCCCGAGATCTGTAATTTCCTGAAGAAATTTCTCCATGATTTTTTCATCTAAACTACTCGATCTATGGAGTACAGGTCCGTAGGCGATTTCCCCATTCACATCGATAACAACAAAACAATACCCGCAGGGAATATGTCGTCCTGTTTTCTTTGTATAGCTATGGTTGATTTCATCCCAATCAGATTCATCATCATCATTATTATCGATATTAACAACATAAGTTTCTAAATCCGCATAAATGGTATACTTTTTCTTCAACGTAGCGCTTAGTTTCTTGAATTTAATTGTCTCTCCGCATTTAGGATATGAAACTCGCTGTGATTGAAACTTGGAACAAAGCTGTTCATGTTTCATCAAATTTGCTTTACCATCACAATTTTTAGATTTGAGCGATGTAAATCTATGGAAACAGAAATTGCAAATGTGTACTTGTCCGTGGTGTTTTGAAAGGTGGGAGAGAAGACGCGATAGTCCGTTTTTCCTGTTCGCGGTATTAACTAAACAGAAATGAGTTTTTCCTGCATCGCCTTTTAGCATTATAAGGTTAATTTGGTGCTTACGTGTGCGGAAAATGCTTGTGCAGTAGGGGAAAAACTTTTTGTTGTCATACGCGATGACGTGAATTGCAATATCCGGATTTAGCATTTCAAATCTCTTAATATTGCGTGTCGTCACTGGGAAATTTACTCCTCGCGTATTAAGTGTGTGAGCAAACTTGCTCAAATACTTTACAGTCAGGTGTGAGTCCTTTGGCTTCTGATGGAAATACGCGAGCACTGACCATAAAAAGCATTTTTCATCAGACAGATTTTTGACATTTATAATACATTTTTTGATTTCAAGAAATTGCAGTGTTTGAATGAAACTGGATGTGTGGATTGGATTAAATTTAATCACGTTCTCATCCAGTGACTCAATTTTCTTCAAAACCCAACCGCTGCCGTGTCGAACTAAGTTGTCAAATGATGACATGATTTTTCTCACGGCCAACATGAAATGTTCGTTAAAATCTTCATAGTTCTCGAGCATGTTTAGCGCTATGTTGGAGTAACTATGAAGATTTATTAGAGATGAGACAGTCTCGCTAACTTCATCATCCATCACCACTAATTTATACAGCAAAACATTCAGCACGATGAACCACTTCACGTTGGCATCATGGCGTGCTGCGTGCTTCCTAATTATATCGAAAACGCGCCATTTTGATCTCTCGAGCACGTTTTCGATACTTATTTCCTCGGGATCGTTGATGGTTATGCGATGACGCAACGCTGCGGAATTGACACCGTGTAGTCTGCGTTCCCTCGGCATGATGTTCGATTCTGAGAAACAAAAGAATAATGATCAGGATGACATAGAGTTTCATGCATGTTTAGTTGTGAATTGGCATTGGTAGAAGAAGGCTGTGTGTGAAAATGATATCTCAAGATCACATAATGTTGTATGAAAGATTAAGGTTATTATCTTTTGATAAAAGATGGTCGAAATCTTCTCCGCATTTGTCCGCGGAAAACATGGCGAAAGAGGGATTTATATTCTCATCTGCACCAGACATTGTGCGATGTGTATTTTGTTCAATTTGTTTGGGAAAATGGGGAGAAAGTGACATACCAGCAATAGAACATGCAAGCTGCAGTCCAAACTGTAGAAGGAAAGATAATATAACAATTGAGGAGGAGAATTTCGATAATAATATTCTACGAGAATATGAAGAAAGATATTTAACTTTTAATCATGTAGAAGATTCGTCCGTTCAAGGAGAGTATTTTGAAAAGCATCATCTACATTGTAACTTTTGTAAATCATTATCCAATAAAGCAGAGTATTTTGCGAGAAATGGTTATTTCTTACATAAAAATCCGTTCTATCTGCAATGTGTCTATTGCAAATATATTATCGAAAATCCATTTGAAAAAGTAATGCATTTACCGTTTTGTTTATATGAAGAGTGTGAGAAAGAAGAGCGAGGGTTGGATGTTCCGGATATAGCGTATCGTAAAGATGAGGTAAAATCGCATGTATGCAGTATATTGTAGAAGGTTTTTTATCCTCCGAGGACAAAAACTGTGCTCCGAGGACAAAAACTGTCCTCCGAGGACAAAAAAATTGTCCTCAAAGGATAAAATTGAAGTAAAAATGAACTTACATGTGTTGATTTGACGAAATGACAGCTATCTCCTCGGCTATGCTTCTCTCAGCTCAGGTAGCTCCTCGACTGTGGTTGTCTCAGCTCAGGTATCGTCTCAGCTTAGCTAGCTCCTCGGCTATGCTTCTCTCGATGCAGGTATGTTTCCCTCACGAGAGCACAACTGCTTATGAGACCGGAAACCGAGTTGTGAGGTAAGAAAATGCTGTGAAAAACAATGAAATATTTAATAACTGCAACCAAATATAAGAAATCAATAAGTAAGTGTTATTTCAAAAATATCAGAATGTAACGGATTATACTTACTTACAATCAAATGTCAGCGTTGTGCTGCTGGTAAACCTCTGGGGAGTTGAGTACAGCACGCTCCAATTGCACACGCCCCCTTGTATGCTCTCTCTCACTCGTACAAGCCTGCAACAGACAGAGAAACGACTTGGTATAAAATCAGTTGCCTCAGAGGAAAATCACCATTTACGTTAGAGAAGAGTTAAGTGAACTTCTCCCTAATCATCATCTACACAATGGATTCATCATCATCTTCAAGCTTCATCATACCAGACAGCCCACCAACAGAGCAGCAGCTCAACTACTGGCAGCAGCAGCAGCAGCAGAAGCAGCAGCAGAAAGCTCGCAGCTCGGCTGCCACCTCCGCTGCCACAGCTGCCGCCTCCGCTGTCTCCGCCGCCTCCTCCTCCGCCTCACCCCTGAATAGACAGGGAATCTTCGTTCAACAAGAGAGGGGTGAGGAGATCGTGATTCCGGACAGTCCTCTGCCACAATCTACACCGGCTACCTGGGCGCCGCGACGAGCAGTGCTGTCAACTCAACCCAGCAAGCAGCCGGTGAAGAGGAGGCTAGTTTTCGAGGACGAGGCCGTGCTCACTCAATCAAAGGTTAGCTTAAAGAAATATTATTATTGTATTAACATGTAATGTGCACAAAATCTTTATAAAATGTGAATTAGTTTTTTTAAAACTAATTTCCAATGGATAAAATCTTCTGTGCACATTACAAGTCTATGTTTATTTGAATAAATTGAACTATGAAATTACTGATTCTTATACTGTGAGCGAAGTCAAGACTGAGCTTGACTTCTAATTGTGCTATCAAAACAATCCAAACACAGATAAATTTTCATGATGCTTGCATTGAAATTTGGATAAAAATTCAAAATAAACATGTTTTAGTAATTTCAATAACAAATTCGAATATGTTGCATGATAGATTAAACTGAAACAATTCAATTATCTAGCAATTGTACCAATCAATGAAGAATAAAGAATTTGAATTGAGTTATGTTAAAGTAATCGGAGAATTTCCGAGTTATTACTTATATATCATTATTACTTATATATTACTTACTATATCAAATTACTGATTCGAATAATACATTGTTATTTGAATTATGAAAAATCTGATCACATGCATAAACTGTTTATAATATTTTGTGTGAAACAAAATTATTGTTGATAAAAATGAGCATGTAATGAACTGAAATATTGATTCGAATAATACATTGTTATTTGAATTATGAAAAATCTGATCACATGCATAAACTGTTTATAATATTTCGTGTGAAACAGAATTATTGTTGATAAAAATGAGCATATAATGAACTGAAATATTGATTCGAATAATACATTGTTATTTGAATTATGAAAAATCTGATCACATGCATAAACTGTTTATAATATTTCGTGTGAAACAAAATTATTGTTAATAAAAATGTGCATGTAATGAACTGAAATATTGATTCGAATAATAAATTGTGATTTGAATTATGAAAAATCCGATCACATGCATAAACTGTTTATAATATTTCGTGTGAAACAAAATTATTGTTGATAAAAATGTGCATGTGATGAACTGAAATATTGATTTGAATAATACATTGTTTTTGAATTATGAAAAATCCGATCACATGCATAAACTGTTTATAATATTTCAGGTGAAACAAAATTATTGTTGATAAAAATGTGCATGTGATGAACTGAAATATTGATTTGAATAATACATTGTTATTTGAATGATAAAAAATCTGATCACATGCATAAACTGTTTATAATATTTCATGTGAAACAAAATTATTGTTGATAAAAATGTGCATGTAATGAACTGAAATATTGATTCGAATAATACATTGTTATTTGAATTATGAAAAATCTGATCACATGCATAGTTGATTGTAATGAACTGAAATATTGATGTTTTCTGCAATAACTTCAATATCAAATTACTGATTCGAATAATGAAAAATCTGATCTCATGCATAGTTGATTGTAATGAACTGAAAAATTTTTCGAGTCAATTATCTAGCAATTTGAATTGAGTTATGTTAAAGTAATCGGAGAATTTCCGAGTTATTACTTACTTTCAGTTTTGAGTAGTGAATCTGTTGAGCAAGTTCTCTCTCTCTCTCTCTCTCGTATGATTTGATGATGAAAAACCTGAAACAAATAAGAGTCTAATGAAATATTTTCCAACAGAAACGTGTGCCGGAAGAGGAGGAGGACAGCTCGATCGTGCCTCTCTTGAGGGAGGAGGGGGAAGTGGAGACAGAGGACAAGGACGAGATGCAATCAGAGAACTTCCTGAGATTGTTGAATAGCCGCGCCGAGAAGCCATGGACGTCTCTCCGCGAGTTGGAAGAGGGCATGCCATATCCGATATGTGACGTGAGAGAGGCGTCCAACCAGCACGGGTGGCGAATTGTGCTCAAAATCCGGGTACCTGGACTATGTACAACAGATGTTTATCTTCCAGAAAGATTTACCCGGATTTTGAGCACAAAAGACATTGAAAATTTTAAATTGAAGTGCAAAACCTTATCTCTGTTTGTAAAGCATGTTAATGCTTTTATGACTGACATAAAAATTGTTAAATGCTAAATTAGCATTTAGCATTTTTTATGTCACTGACCATCTAGCATTAACATGCTTTACATGTTAATATGTATATATGTATGTGTCAGTAGTGTAGTGTTAAATAAATAGTTTTTTGTTATTCTATAAAAATTGTTCTCAATTCTTACCTGTTCACAATGAATAGTAGAAACACACAGAAGAAGAAATGCTGGTTCAGCTGCTCTGTTGTGAATGATATTTAAATAAGGTGAGCACTCCTTTTATAGTTTGTTGCAAGCATGCTCAGTAGTCTTTACTGCTACACACAGCCGTACAGTCAAGCGGCCTCGCTCCCTCCCACATCTGTTTTGGCACGCGTTCCTGCAAATGTGGGTGGGTGCACCTCCCCCTTTTCAAATTGCATTCACCTTTTCAGATTATTTGCTATTTGAAATGATATTCTTATCATTCAAGCCATGTATCATAGCATGTGAATTCATTTCCAACTCGATTGAAAATTAAACCAATTCAATTTTCTTTTGATTAAGTTGGTGTAATGATTAATCAACCTCAGTTAATGTTGAACCATTGAGTTGAAAGGTAAGAAAATGGTATGTAGGAGAAAGCAGAGTTTGAGGAAACGAGGTAAAGGAATCTTGAGTTCAGTGGCAAAACTTCTTAAAGGTGTGTCAGGTTTGGCAGGTAATGTGACATCAACTATTTTAAATAAGGTAATTGATAACCTGCAAGAGGAAATTCACCTCCCGGGGGGCTACCAGTGGTGTGGCCCGGGCACAAAGGTTAATGAAAGGTTAAAGAGAGGTGATCAAGGTATAAATTCATTAGATAGAGCTTGTAAGGTACATGATATAGCGTATACGCAAAATAGCGATAATAAAACTCGAGCGGTAGCTGACAGAGCTCTAGCAAACGCTGCATGGGACATTTTCAAAAATCCTCAAACACCTCCTGCCGAGAAAGCACTTAGCTATCTTGTTACAAACGTCATGAAAGCTAAAGCGGCGTTTGGTGGGTCTTTGAGAAAGAAGAAGAAGAAGAAGAATGAGAGGAGGAGTTATAGTAATGATATTAGACGCAAAGCTATAGCTCAGTTGAAAAAGCATATTGCAGGAAAAGGGTATTTTTTGAAGCCTTTTCCCAGTATTAGTGGGGGGAGAGTTTTACATCCTCCAGCACCACCCCCTATCATCATATGGAGTGAGTTTATTCCCCCAAGTTAAGAAACGAAGAACAACAAAGAAGAGTAGGAAGAAGAAGAAGAAGAAGACATGAATATTGAAAGGAGAATTGAGTAATTATGATTTGATTGATTGGTCGAAATTATTACAGATTCAGCTAAGAGGTATATATATGCTAGATGCATTACCCAAAAAAAATCTAAAAAACGAGAATGCCATTGTGAATTTAGCAAGGGAAAGCGAGGATGGTACACATTGGGTTGCATATAAAAAAGTTGGTTCCAATGTTTGGTATTTTGATCCAATTGGAAATTTACAACTGCCATATGAATTGGACAAATATTGGAAAAAAGAAATTGGAGTAAATATATTTTATAATGTAGAGCACATGCAACCATTAAATAGCGATTTTTGCGGTCATCTTACATTATTGTTTCTTGCAAATCAGTTGTAATTGAGTGTTTGTGCTGAACGCACACACACAAGATGGTTGTTATTACATTAAGATCTAACACAAGTAACCTCTATGAACATTTACAAGAAATTATAGATTTGGATAAAAATTGTGAATGGGAAATTGGATTGATTAATTTTTGTAGTTACAATAGTATTGCAAACATTAACAAAGGAACAAATTCCAGCTACAAATATGGCAATAGATTAAATGAGCTGGATACGGGTCCATATGAAGTTGAGGATATTATAAAATCTTCAAAGAATAAATTGAATATTGATGAGAAGAAGAATAAACTTATTATACGCCCAAACGTAAATACTATGAAGATTGAAATTCATTCTGATAAACCCATTGATTTAACACGTACTGATTCGATTGGAAAGATACTTGGTTTTAATAATGTTGTTTTGCAGCCAAATAAATGGCATTATTCTCAGCATTTGGTTAACATAACAAGCATTGGTAGTATTGTACTCGAGTGTAATTTAGCATGTGGTAGTTACTCTGATGGAAAACCAAAACATATAATCTACGAATTTTTACCAAAGGTTCCTAGCAGCTATTTAATAAACGAAGTACCATCACCGATTATTCATGTACCTTTGAATACGCATCGAATTCAAACTATTAATGTAAAGGTAACCGACCAGAACGGATCGTTCATTGATTTCCGTGGAGATACAATTACAATTAGGTTACACATACGTGAAAAGTAATTGGTTATCTTGTTTTCAATCCACGTTCAAATAAGACGTGTACACATGATGTCATTAGAGAGACGAACGTGAGAGCGTCAACACCTAAAAACAAACATGCTTTGTCGGCTAAAAGCGCGAGAATATTAGAAAAGTTGGGTTTTATAGTTGATTGGAAGAATGTTAGGAGGAGGGGGAGCGGCAGCAATTAGTGAAATTCTTGACGTGGAGACAGACCTTCAGTTTTATAATGATATAACCAAATTCCAATTTCACACTCATACAGTTTATTCGGGACAGGAAATAAAAAGCTCTGATGAGGCACGTATTGGTATAAATTCTTTAGATGTCTATTCTTTACCTTGCAAATCATTCATATTTATTGAGGGAACAGTTAACTGTACAAAACCGGGTACAGGACCAACTGATGCACCAGTTGCGGCAGACTATAAATTAAGCAGTAACGTAATCGGCAACCTTTTTGATGAAATACGATATGAATTAGCAGGTCAGCCAATTTCTAAATCAAGATTGATTGGATTAACATCCACAATTGAAGCTATTCTAGTGGAGAATACGCTCGATAAAAACACATATCACTTGGCTGGTTTTGACAGAGCAGGATATGAGCTAACGGATAATAAATTCACTTTCTGTGTACTGCTCAAATTAATCCTCCTGTTTTTTGAAGATTTTCAAAGAATAATTTTAAATTTGAAACAGGAACTCGTCTTATTGAGGTCGCCTACAGATCTAAATTGTGATGAGTTGGCAAGTGGAACAAGCGTTAGTGTGAAAATTACAAAACTGCAATGGAGAATGCCCTACATAACTTTAGAAGATCATGTAAGACTGAAATTTTTGAGACTGCTCGATGCTGACACTCCACTGGAATTAGGTTTCCGACATTGGGAAATTTGTGAATTACCAAATTTGCAAAATTCACTTAACCATTCTTGGGCAGTTCGCACCACATCGAGTTTTGATAGTTCAAAATACGTTATAATTGCATTTCAAACTGATCGTAAGAATAAAATTAAAAAATCAATATCTAATTTCGATAGCTGCAGTATTTACAATGTTAAAGTATATTTGAACAGCGAGTATTATCCATATGAAAATCTGCTAGGTAAAAAGAAGGTATTATACCGCATGTTCCTGGATTTCGCACACTCGTATTATAATCATTCAATCAATAGCGAACTCGGAACAGAAATTGACTTTAAAACGTTTTGTGAATCAACACCGCTGATTGTTGTAGATTGTTCACACCAACCAAGTCATTTGAAATCATCGACAGATGTTCGTATTGAAATGGAATTTAATAGTGCAGTACCTGCAAATACTTCTGCCTATTGCGTTTTATTAGCGATCGTGTGATGGAGTGCACACCTCTGACGAGCATGGTGAAAGAAGTTCAGTAATTTGCGCACCGGCTATATAAGGTATGCACTCTGACAAATTTGGTTCATTATCAGTTTCACCTTTGAACAGGTAACATGTCCTATTCTTTGTGTTCTGATATTTTGGACAAGCCGCAAACTCGCTCTATTGGTATTCAGTGCGATCTTGATAGTTTCTTTTATGAAGCAAGGTGCAGTACACCGAAGCCGCTGCAGGTGGAGGAGGAGGAGGAGAAACGAGAAGAGGAGGGGAAAGACAAAGGATTCGAGGAGCCCGCCGCCGCCGCCGAAGAGAAAGAAGTGGACAAGCAAGCGAGTGCAAAAATTGCTACAGTTGATCTTCACTGGTTTAAACAAGATTGTAATCAAATTATTGTGAAAGAACTTGCCATAATTGATCAGTTTATTAATTATATTGTATTCCATTTCAAATCACCATCCGCAAAGACAGAATTGAGTGCAAAATTGTATAACGATGTAACATGGTTAGAACGTCACTATCATAAAATGAAATGGGAAGATGGAGATTTAGAATACAGTGACTCATTAATACGTGATTACCTTGCAGGTTATGAGAAAATTTTCACAAAAGGAACTGAGAAAGCAAAGTTTTTAAGAAGATTACATACTAACGTTCAATGTATACCTGAGGATTTTCCAAAACCCGATTTCAGCTTTTTCACTAGTTCATGGTGTTATGCTGTGTGTAACATTCATAGAAATAGACCAGATGCTCGCTGTGCTTTGTTCTCTGCGCAACATTATAATTCTTTGTTGTTTAAAAATATGTATCAAACAAATAATTTCTTGTGCGAAAACAATCGAATGCAAAGTATGAAAATGGCGCCAATGTACACGAATTCACAGAAAAGAAACTTTGCTCGTTATGGATTCTTCTACAATTGAAAAGAGATTCAGTGTGTTTATTGCATGCATGCATTGAGACAGCATAAAGCACGTACATGTTGTCTGTCGACAATTAATGAAGAAAGACCGCTTAATTACTCTATAATAGTTCCTGCATACACTTAGTTTTGTTCATTCGCTTATCATGGATCCGAGAAAGTGGTTAGCTGCCGACAACAAGTTGGAAGTGAGGTTAAAAAACTGTATCAACTGGTATGATGAATGCGAAATTGCTATTAAGAAATCATCTCGTGAAAATTATAGTTTGGCGAAACAATTGAAAGACATTTTTCCAAGCACGGTTAATTTAAATGACATAAGAGACTATCTATGTTATTATCGTCCTCATAATTTGTGTATAGATAAGCTAATTAGAATTGAAGATGAAATTATGTATTGTTGTAGTGAAATGTGTAAATAAACTTTTTCTATGTTGAGAACAAATTTTTCATTCAGATATTTCCTTGTGCATTTTGGTTTAGTTTCAGTCTAGACTTGATTGAGCAAGCACGTATCGAAAAAGTTACGCCCACCTCATTTTGCTGTTAGCACGCGAGCTACAATTAATTTTTTTAGAAGCGAGATACGCCCCCCTCACAGACATCTGTTACAGCTAAGTGCACCTCGTGCCTTATCAATTATAGTTCATAGCAATCAAGGACATGCAGTGTTTTAGCTTTGCAAAATTCAAAAAATTAACTCGGCTCTTGATGTCAATTTCATTTAATGAATTTGACTCAATTGCAAAGAATATTAAATTTTCAACAGGATTCCAAGGCGATGATGTTCATTTAGCGTTAACAAAAACAGAAAATGTACACTTTCCAATTTTATCTGAGATTTTCGAATTACTTGACATACTAGATACAGGACATCTACATTATTGTAGTGCAAATGATTTGTCAACTATTGTTACAAATTCCGACGAACTTTGGAAATGCTTGTATGACATTGCAGATAAAAAATGTAAAAGAACAACTTAGATCATTGACCTCTCTCTGTTGAGATATGTCAGACATCAATAGAGCTTGAGTATGACCCCCAAGTGAAATAGGTCTGAGGATATCTATACCTATTTTTCGATATGCTAGCTCATTCTAAATTTACTATAGATATTCTCGGAGAAACACTTTAACAATAATGCCTGCGGTTTGTACAGCACATCAAAATTCAATATAAATTGATTGAGTTTTCTTAACTGTCAGGTGGAAAGCAAACCATTATTATTATTGAGCATTAGATGTAGAAATATGCATTCACTTTAATTTGACAGTATAAGTTATTAGATGTAGAAATATGGATTCACTTTGATTTGACAGCATTCAATTATTAGATGTAGTAATATGGATTCACTTTAATTTGACAGTAGAGAATTTGAGAATGGATTCACTTTAATCTGTCAGTAGAGAATTTTTCCCTCAAAGGGAAATTATTTTTTCCCTCACTCCCCTCACAGGGAAATTATTTTTTCCCTCACTGAGAGGGAGAGAGAGATCACTCTCTCCTTCTTCATCCTCCTCGTCCTCACTGGGTGAGGAGAAGATTAGATTAGATTAGATAAGATAAGATAAGAGAGAGAGGGTGAGGGAGAAGGAGAAGGAGAGGGAGAGGGAGAGGGAGAGGGAGAAGGAGAAGGAGAGGGAGAGGGAGAGAGAGAGAGAGAGAGAGGGGGGGAAATCTATTTTTAGAACACCCCCCACCCTGCGGGCAGATGGGAAGGGATGGCGGGATGGACGAGTGGTGAGAGGGGGAGGGGATTTCGAGCAAAAAAGCTTCCTTGAAATACCAAAATCAATCTACTAACCTTTACCTCTGACTTGGCTAAAATGCATGGTATTACTCGTTTGGAAGCAACAATTTATAACTACAGCATTAGCAATAACTATAGCAGCTCTAATCAATTTGACCCTATTCAAGATTGCTTGTCACTCTTAAATGACAGTAAGAATTATTTCCAAAATGCTCCTATATTTTCTGTATCCTTTGCTAAAATGTGGACTAAACTGACAAACAATTTAAAGAATAGCTGTTGTTTGGTTTTTAACAATCTCTTACAATATGTTTACTGGGGAAATAGCAATACCAAGAAATTGACTGGAGTACAATTAAATCTGCCTACCAATCCACAACAACGAAATAAAATAATATCCTATGATTGTAATCTCTGCATTTACCTTTAATCCACTACCCATTAATTATGTGGAAATTTACGAAAAGGATACAGACAACAAGGACAATATTAGTTTTATACAAAAGTGTTATATTAAGAGTGGTGAGACTTATTTCTCCAAGTCAACCACAGCTTTCTCTACAATATCCAAAGAGTTTAACCTAGAGGAGCTAGGTCTTGTCAAAATGAGTAATGTAACACCACAAGTTTTGAGAAAAAGAACAAATGTCAACTCCAAGCTTGCTCCTTTTCCTGTTAAGGAGATACAACCTTTGTCTCCATTAAAAATACTATCTACCAGAAAGCGTATGCTAGAATTGGATGAGATTAATCTCAAACGTAGAAAGGTGGAGTTTTTAGAGGCTACAGAGAGCATAAAGAAGCAGCACAAACAACTTATAGAATTTGAGAAGGAGATTGAGAATTTAAGAGAGCAACTTGAACCATATTTCTATTCACATTGGTGGAATTTTGAGCCTAGTGGGGTTTATAATGTGACTGCATTTTCTGTAAATAGTAAGGGGAAATTTCCATATGTAGGTGTTTTAGGAGAAAAGGAAGGCACGAAACATGTGTACATTGTGAAAGGGTATCACAAAAATGTTTTTCTAAATGCATACAAAGCAATAGAAGACCTTAAGAAAGTGGGTTATTTTGTAATCCCATACAATGATGACCAAAAAGAAATTATTTGTCTACCAAGGGGAGAAACTATTTGTGAAATTACCACCACCAATGGCATGACAAGCAGCTATAATGGTAACACATTACCAAAAATACAAAATCTACAATTTTTGTCAGATGTATGGAAAAACTTTGAAGACACCCCATTCACACCACAGACAGATGTGGAGCAAATCAACAAAATTACTATGCTGGAAATTAAAGGGAAAATGAAAATAGGACAGTGCAAACGATTAGAAGACTTATCAGAAGGTACAGTGTTAGTCATTATTGCAATAAAAGAAGTGTAAAATAGAAACAAGACACGGTATATTTTACAGTTTGAGAGCCTAGAAGAATTGTATGTGTCTAACTATTGGTTAGAGAAGGAATTTGAGAGCTCTAACATTGATTTGAATTATAAAATTAGAATTAAGCTAGATGTTCTAAAACATAATCCCAGTAGACATAAGGGAAGAGTTGTATTTTGTATTTAATTTGAGGTATTGTAAATAGTGGAAATGTAACATTATAATATTAATAAAGAAATTATTGTAACTTATTCGACTTTGATTATATATCCCATGTTGTTGGTGAGTAGTAGTTTTGTGTGTGTTGCACTTTGTTTTAATAGATTTCTACCAGAGTTTGTAAACCTTCTCTCTTTTCAAATTTAATCCAATAACGGTGTTTGTTGAAGTCTGCAATGTTGTCTGCATGTAAAACACTCAAAAACGTATCCGGTAATAGGAGTTCAAACTCAATATCACCTTCTGAGTCAGGGTCCACTAATTTTAGCACAATCTTTAAACCGTGTTGACTGAGAATAGTTTTCGCTCTATAAATTCGAAATATCTCCTGTGGCCACCAATTTACTACTAGTGTTGGAGGAAGTGTAAAAATCTCTTGTTTAGCTTTCAAGTTGAAAGCTTCTAAACAGAATGAAGAAGATGCTGTTCCTTGTGTATCCATTTTTTCCACCACCCTTCCTATTCTGCAACAATGTGTATACACACACATGCCCACACATACACACACACACACACAGTATTTTTTGTTAGAATATTGCCTAAGCTGAGGTGTGTGTTTGTGTATTTTATATAAAGTGAGATTATAATACACTGCTACTATAGTGTGGTCCACGTTTTAACAACAGTAGATGAAAGATAAAGAAGAATAGTGATGATGATGATGATTGTCTCTGTATTAATTATTTTTCTGCACTGTGAAAAACAAAATTGGCATCATTGTGAACCTAGAAAAGGATAGTATCACCAGTGGCTGCTTTGTTGAATAATAGACAAGGGTAGCAAGACCAAAGTTGAACAAATACTGTCATTTATAACGTAGGCAAAATCAATAAGTCTCTTTATTCTGATGAGAGAGAGAGAGAGTCAAAGGAGAGAACGAGACAAAGAGTCATTCACCAGCAAAACAAAAAATCAATAAGACAACTTTGTCGAGAGAGAGAGACACTGGTTGTCTGAGTTTACTGATTACAATTCACACAAGTCTAAGCTGAGGGGCACGTGGTGGTTGTGGTGGTGGTGGGTGGTGGTGGTGCCCTCCCCCCTCCTCCTCTGTGTGTGTCTGTGCAAGGGGGGTGGTGGTGGAGTTCTTGCATGCAAGATGCAAAAACATCATTTGAATAATTTATTGAGACAATGACAAGAGTGTGCAAAAACATCATTTGAATAATCTATTGAGACAAGAGTCTACTAGCCTACCCTATCATTATCCCCCTTCGACCCTCGCCATCCCACTTCTGTTAAGACTTACCACCTCCACCTTGCACTTTCTCCTGTTTTGTAAACGACATAAAACAGTTTCAATTTGACCGGAATGTTTTATTGCTGCCTGTAAACTCAAATGGAACACTTGTCTCTCTGTATAAGCAACTACCATTAAAAGCAATCACACTTACCAGCCAGCAGCCTTTTGTGTATGTGTGTGTGTGTGTGTGTGTGTGTGTGTGTGTGTGTGTGTGTGTGTGTGTACATTCATTCTTATTATTTGATTGAGAGAGAGAAATAACAATTGTCGTCGTTGTTAACAAAAACTTCTTCTTCTTCAAAGGTATGTTTCACAACTATTTGTAACATCTTCTTCTTCTTCTTTTCTCATTAAAATTATTTCAAAGTAAAAAAATCTAAAAAAACAACCTCTTTTTGGAGCATCAGTGTCTGTGTCCCATAAAAATACTTAGTAACGTACAAATGTCGTGACAGGATTTCTTTGACATTACATCGCATATGTTTAAATTTCAAATAAGAGTAGATATATCTATCCATTCATTTTGAGAGAAATTAACCCCGGAGAGATATTGTTCATTTGACAGGAACTCCAAAGAGTATACTTTGATTTTATTATGAGAAACCTAATGTATTTTCACTACTATAGGTAGTGGACACAAATAATGATAACAAACACACTAACATGAAAAATACTAGACTAAATATTATCATAGCATTTTTTCTTGTGTAAATAAATTGAAAAAAATGACACCAAATGAACTATGGTCCTGTGTCGAATTACGAAAAGATATGGAAAGTGTTTGTGTAATTTAGTTAGAAATATGAGAATAACCTATTCATCTTACAGTTTAGCATTGAATAATGCTAGAAGGTTTGCTAATAATGGTTGGTATCTCCAATTCAGTTTTGTTGCAAATACCTTTATGTTCTTTCGAACATATTCTAGCCATGGATGGTGAAATCTGGTATTACAATTGTATAAAATTAACTTTTCGATTATACCACTTGGGCTATCACTCATAAATACACACTAAATTCACCGTCATTTGTGAATTATAATTGGTGGTCTGGTCTTTTTACAAGAAGCACACCCACAACAAATGAACGAATTTTTTTAGGTGACTGCTAACAAATTCACTCGCAGACATAGGAAAATATCTATTGTTTAAAGAAAGAACAAGCTTTTGGCGATGCAATTTCAGCGACCCCTATCACGTGACCTTGGCTCCACCCATCACTGCTCTCAGCCTGGATAACTTCACATTGGATTACAACCTTCTCTGCTCACATTGCACAACATTATGCAACAATCTAGTATAGTTATGTTTGCGCAGGAGTGGGGTCACTGAAATTGCATCGCCGAAAGTAAAGTAAGGTGATTTTTTACCTATATGATAACAAACACACTAACGTGAAAATACTAGAGTAAATATTATCATAGCATTTTTTCTTGTGTGAATGAATTAAAAAAAAATGACACCAAATGAACTATGGTCCTGTGTCGAATTACAAAAAGATATGGAAAGTGTTTGTGTAATTTAGTTAGAAATATGAAAATAACCTATTCATCTTACAGTTTAGCATTGAATAATGCTAGAAGGTTTGCTAATAATGGTTGGTATCTCCAATTCAGTTTTGTTGCAAATACCTTCATGTTCTTTCAAACATATTCTAGCCATGGATGGTGGAATCTGATCACTCATAAATACACACTAAATTCACTGTCATTTGTGATTTATAATTGGTGGTCTGGTCTTGTTCCAAGAAGCACACCCACAACAAAATGAATGAATTTTAGGTGACTGCTAACAAATTTACTCGCAGACATAGGAAAATATCTATTGTTTAAAGAAAGAACAAGTTCAAGATCTAATTATCTACTAAACAGAGGACTACGCATAATTAGTACAAAAAGAACTAAACAGGTAATAATCTTTTTTCATTGTTACTTTGAGTGTAAATATTGTTGCTGTATTATGTTTTTTCTATTTTTTTCTACCGTAGGTAATTTGTAGTAGTAACTACAAATATGGCACCTATTAAACGGAAAAGATTGGTGCAAACTGCAGAAGAAGAAGAAGAACAGCAGACAACACCTGTTAGTGGAGCGGGAAAGGACCAAACAGCAGATAGATATAATCCATTTAGTTTATTAGAGAATGAATTTAGAGGGTGTTTGAAAACTTATTATTATAACAATTATGCACGCAGTAAATCCGGTCACGAACCATTTATAGACTACAATCCAATGTTTAATGGTTTACAAAATTATATTTACAATTTATTAGCTCACGAGTTTCATACAAGTGGCGCATTAAAGTTTAATATTGTGGTGGAATCTACATACCAGAAAATAAATAAAGACAGTCAAGAAATTGTTGAGATAGCCGATGTGGCTTTTAAAACAATCAATTTTATTGTTATATCATTAGACAATTCACAAAAACAGATTCGTGATTCATTTTTTAATTTACTTATAGAAGAGACAAATTATCAAGGTAAATCCAGTGGTTGGTCCTTACGAAATATTGATGGATTGATGCTGAGAATTAATAGATACAGACCATTGAAAGAACCAAATGGTTCTTCATATATTAAGCTACCCAACAGTATATCTAAAAGAAATTGTATCATAAACCCACAGAATCAAACAGATTCTAAATGTTTTATGTATGCATTACTAGCGCGACACATTAAAGGTAGTTGTAAATTTCGTGTTGATAATCGTTATTTTCGTTTGTTAAACAACAGCAATCCAATATATAATTTCAATAACATTGATTTCCCAACCCCAATTTGTCAACTAGATAGATTCGAAAAGAATAACCCGACAGTTTCTGTTAATGTATACAGTATTGACGATAAAAATCTAATTTATCTGCGACGAATTAGCGAAACAATTGGACAAGACCATTTTGATTTGTTACTGCTTGTTGAAAAGGCGGACACCGATGATGATGATGATGAGGAAGAGGGCGGGGATGAGGGAACAACTGATGTAGCTACATGTAAAGTAGAAACCAAATCACACTATTGTTTAATTGTCAATTTTGAAAAACTTGTTAGGATACAATTAACGAAACATAAAGAGAAAATATTAATCTGTCGTCGATGTTTCTCTTATTTTACCCGTAGTCGAGATGGAGAGAGACGAATGAAAGAACACGAAGAATTTTGTTCTCAGCAGAAAGTAGCCAGGGTTTCTATGCCTGAAATTCAAGAGGATGGTACACCGCCATTTTTAGAAAATTTAAAAACCCATTGAGAAAGTATAAACTACCTCTAACCTGTTATGCTGATTTCGAATGTCTTCTCGTTAAACCAACATCATCATCATCACCAGCAAACTCAGAGTCTGATGATAATGAGGATGGTGATGATGATGATGGAGAAATTGATAGCACTGCACAGAGAAGGTCAAAGGGAACAACAACAAAAATAAAGCACAACTATATCGTCATGTCCTACTGTTTGTATTTCGTTGGGGATGAAACACAAATACCGGACAGTTTGCCACTAACACAGAAAATACCATCATGTCCTATACTTTATAGAGGAGAAGATGCTGCCATACATTTTCTAACTACTTTAACTGAATATGCTACCCAGGTCATAGAGTCGTTAGATGAACATCATATTGGCATGTACCCATTAACAAGAGAACAGGAGCAAATGCATTCTGATGCAAAATTTTGCAATGCATGCAAAGAGCCTTTTGAAAACAATAAAGTTTATGATCATTGTCATCTCACTGGTTACTACAGGACTGCTCTTTGCAATGCATGTAACTTACAAAGACAACGCCAAACATACATCACAGTATTTCTACACAATTCAGCATCTTATGACACCCAGCTAATTGTCTCTGCACTCGGTTCCGTTTGTAGTAATAAATTTGAAAAATTACACGTAATTCCTCAGACAAGTGAAAAGTATATATCATTTACTATAGGATTGTCCAATCGACTCCATCTCAGATTTCTTGATTCGTTCAAATTTCTACCCGATAGTTTGGATCCGTTAACCTCTAACCTTTTACAACCAGCTGGTCTTACACCATCTATTGAGCAAATAGCAGGTATTCTCAAACACACATCGAAACATTTTGAACATCAAAGTTTACCTCTTGTATCACGTAAAGGAGTTTTTCCATACAAATATTGTGATTCTTGGGCTAAAATGAACGAGGAAAGTTTACCACCTATAGAAGAATTTTACAGTTCTCTTTGTTATAGTACAATAAGTGCAGATGATTATCGGCATGCACAAACGGTTTGGAAACACTTCAATTGTCGCACACTTGGTCAATACAGTGACTTATATTTGAAAACAGACGTACTACTCCTAGCTGACATAATGGAATCTTTTCGCAACATTAGTCACAAGACTTACAAACTTGACCCAGCACACTATTTCACACTTCCTGGTTTTTCTTTTGATGCTATGCTTAAATATACTAAAATTAAGTTGGAACTTTTAACAGATTACTCGATGTACGCATTTTTCCATTCCTCTATCAGGGGCGTGTGTTCACAGACATGCAGTTGCAAATAATCACTATACTGGGGCACCTTACAATACCCAAAAACCCAACAGTTTTCTAGCTTTTTTGGACATTAACAATTTATACAGATTCGCCATGTCTGCAGCTCTTCCAAGGGCAAATTTTGCTTGGATGAGTCGGCATGAAATAGACAATGCTGTTGCCAACATGAAAAATTGGAGCGAGGACCAAACAGTAGGCTATGTTTTCGAAGTAGACATAGAATACCCAAAAGACTTGCACGACACACACAACGATTTTCCTTTTCTGGCAAGAAATCAAAAAGTTTTCCCATCCAATCAGACTCGACTCATAACCTCACTTACAAATCACACAAATTATGTATGCCACTATTTACTGTTGAAACAAGCTATAGAACACGGATTGAAATTGACAAACATTCGTAGAGGCATTTCTTTTGAACAAAGCAAATTTCTAGAACCATACATAAGTTTGAACACACAGCTAAGACAACAGTCTAAGAATAAATTTCAAAAAGATTTCAACAAATTACTCAACAATGTGATTTTCGGTAAATCGTGTATGAATTTATGGAAACAAATGGATTTAAAGTTGATTAATAACGAGAAATCGCTATTGAAATATATAGCTCGTCCCTCGTTCAAAGATCGTTTGATTTTTGGGAAGAACATATGTGGTATAACTCTACACAAAGAAAATATTTTGCTAAACAACCCTATTTACATTGGTTTTTCGATTTTAGATTTGAGTAAAATAGTAATGTATTCATTCCATTATGATGTAATTAGAAAGATATATGGTCCCTGTGCCAAACTCCTCTATCAAGACACGGATAGTCTGATGTACCTGATTAAAACCGTGGACTTTTATTGTGACATAAGGACAAATGAAGATTTAAAAAATTGGCTAGACACGTTAAATTATCCTGTAGATCACCCAGCTTATTCTACACATAACCGTATGGTTGTTGGGAAGATGAAAGATGAATTTGCTTCTAAAGCTCCTTATCAGTTTCTGGGTTTACGGTTTCTGTTACAGCAGCAACATTTTGATAAAGAAACAGAAGATAGATTAGAAAATGAACGTAGAGTAGGACTAATTAAAAAAGCCAAGGGTGTAAAACGATGTATATTGTCACGCAAATTAACAGCACAACATCCAAAGTCTAATCAATACATTTCATTTCAAGATTATTTTAATTGCCTATTCGAAGGTAGAGAGGTGTACAGAAGCCAGAATTTAATTAGATCGAAAAAACATAAAGTAATGACAATTTCACAAAATAGGAAGGCGCTTAGTTGTCAGGATGAGAAAAGGTATATCTGTAGTGATAAAATTAGTACATTAGCTTTAGGACACTATAAAATTCCACTATTAACAGATGAGGATCCTGTTGTGTCTTCTATAACCTCAACCTCTACATCCTACTCTCCTTAACCCTTGGAGAAAAAAACATCTTCTAGTAGCAAATAATTTTATTTGATGTGTTACAGATGATATCAAAAATTATTAGGTTGTATGTTGATTCCACCGAAATAAGTTACAATATTGAACAACAGTGCATGAGAATGAGACATGCAGATTCTGCGATTGTATCAGCTTGTGTTCAACAAGAAAATTGTGGAGCTTATTGTGTTAAATTCATATTCAAAATGAATATTTAAACAGATTATGGTTTGAAATTGAACTGACAGTGCGAAAAGCTGATTTTACATGTGTTGAAACAATTGTAAAGTCAAACAGTGCGTCATTTTACTTCTTGTCATTTTCTTTTGAAAGGTACATAATTATTAAATAGTGAAATACTCAACAACTTCAACCTTATAAAGACTCTATAGTGTGTGTGTTTATTCGTGTTTTTATATATATTTATATCTTTTCACTTATTGTTGTATGTTACTAACAACACTGACACTATATTTGTTTGTTATTCAGAAGAAAATCATAGTGTTTCTTTAAAAAATATGTGTATGTGTTTTTGTCAAATCAAATTTGTGACTTGTATGTCACTAACACACTCTAGTGTTTCACATGTTTTTAGTAATCTTTCACATATAAATATTAAAATTATTAATATTGGTTACTAACACTCTTACAATACACTCAATCTTGTTTGTTATTTCAAAAGAGAATCGAAAAAGTTTTTGTGTGTTCATTACCATAATGTGTTAATAAAAAAAGCATAACTGATTCACACTGTGTCTCTCTCTCTTTCTTTCTTCTCTATTCCTTACTCAAACTACACTAAACACACAACTGAAAATTGTGTCAGTTGTAGAGGAAAATCAATATAGCAAGCTTGTCTTGTGACAGTTTTTTTACAAGCCCTACCCCAATGGGGGGGAAGGGGTAGAAAAAACAAAAAACACTACAAGCAAAGTAACAAATTATTCATTCCAACAACAATTATTCAGCTTCCATTCCTGCCAGCTTGTTAGCCAAAAAAGGAGAAAATCAATAGCTTCAAAGGTAAGTGCAGAGGTAAGAGAAGACGCGGGGTAAATTATGCAACCCGCAGTACACCAAATCAATACTTTCTTCTGGGTCTAGTGTCTATGCACTTACAAACCTTACTGGGTAAGGTGGAAATCAATAGAGAGCTAAAAATTAATATTAAATTTCAATAGCCTATTAGATGTACAACAATATTGTGTGTGTCTGTGAAATCAATACTTGCTCACTGAGCGCTGTGTGCGCGCTTAGCAGTCTGTGTAATAGACATCTGGTACTACTTCTTAAATATTTAATTTCAATAGCCTATTTCATACTACACCAAAAAAAGATTTGGTGGTTATGTTGTCTAATCTTCTAGTAGTTTGAGGTTGGAAAAAAATGGAGGGAAATTCCCATGGCGGGAGATTCAGATGTTATGTTGTCTAATTGAGGTTAGGAAAAAAGGAGGGAAATTCCCATGGCGGGAAAAAAAGATTTGGTGGTTATGTTGTCTAAATCTTCTAGTAGTTTGAGGATAGAAAAAATGGAGGGAAAATTCCCATGGCGGGAGATTCAGAGGCTATGTTGTCTAATTGAGGTTAGGAAAAAAGGAGGGAAATTTTTGGCGGGGGAAATTGTCTTTGAGGTTAGGAAAAAAGGAGGGAAATTTTTGGAGGGGAATTTTGAGGTCAAGTGACGTCACTGAACAGCTGATGACGTCACAAACCGACCCACTGACCCTGCCTAGGCCGGGGGGGTGGTGGAGACGACCTTGGGGGGAGGGGAGGGGGAAGAAAACAGCTGATTTCAATCGCAAATCCCCCTTTTTATACTACTGATAAAGATGTGGGAGGATATAGTAGCTGGCAGTGCTCCGTACTGAGTCCTAGGGGAGGAATTTGATTTTTTTTCATCTTGTAGCACGTGTGACTCTCACTCGCACGAGCCTGGAACAGAGAGAGATGTAAACAGATGTAATGCGAGCAAAATTATCATTTACATCAGAGTCATATTTGGGTGTACTACATACCGTACTCCACTTCACTATCATATGAGATGAGTTTGTCATCATCATCAACCTCGTCCTTATTCATCCTCCCAGATAGCCCACCAGCACATGGGCGTATCCTCAACTACTGGCAACAGAAAGCTGCCCTCGCTGCCAATGCATCCGCTGCTGCACCTGCTCCTTCTCTGCTCACCGTGGAACCGCCATCGCCAGGGGAGATCCTGCTGGGTGACAGTCCAGTTCAACACTTGGCTCCAACTGCTACCTGGGCACCGCGACGTGCGGTGCTAACAACTCTGAGCAGCAACAACATGAAGCAGAAGCAGGGGAAGAGGAGGTTGGTGTTTGACAAGGCTGAGGTTAGCAGGGATGAGGACAAGACAATCTTCTCACAAACAAAGGTTAGTTTCAACTAATATTATTAACTTGTATGTGTACAAATTTTATATAAAATGATCGATCATTTGAAAAAAAAATCTGTACACATACAAGTCTTGGATTATTATTATTTGATAGCAATATTTATTATAGAATTATTGTTTGAAGTAATCGCTCATGCATAAATTATTTGATAGCAAGGAAATATTATTTGAAGTGATAAGAGATACAATTGAATTACAAGATATTATTGTTCAAAGTAATCACTCATGCATAAATTATTTGATAGCAAGGAAATATTATTTGAAGTGATTAGAGATACAATTGAGTTACAAGATACTATTGTTAAAAGTAATCGCTCATGCATAAATTATTTGATAGCAAGGAAATATTATTTGAAGTGATTAGAGATACAATTGAGTTACAAGATACTATTGTTAAAAGTAATCGCTCATGCATAAATTATTTGATAGCAAGGAAATATTATTTGAACTGATTAGAGATACAATTGAATTACAAGATATTAGTGTTAAAAGTAATCGCTCATGCATAAATTATTTGATTGCAAGGAAATATTATTTGAACTGATTAGAGATACAATTGAATTACAAGATATTAGTGTTGGCGGATTCTGCAATACATAAGTTATTACTCACTTTGAGATTGTGTAGTGAATCTATTGATCAAGTTCTCTAGTATGATTTGACGAATCTGATTTGATGATAATCTGAAACAAACAAATAAGACACTAATAAAAAATTTTTCAACAGAAACGTGCTGCAGTGGAGAAAGGAGAAAGGGTCATCATTTGTCCCCCTGATGAAGGAAGTGCAGAGGGCAGAGGAGGAGGAGGAGGATGAGAGGGGGGAGATGGACTTTGTTCAACTCATCAATCAGCCTGCACCCAAACCCTGGGTGCCACTGAGAGAGTTGAAAGAGGATGTACCCTACCCCATCATCAGTGCGAGGGAGCATACCAATAAACTTGGACAACGTGTTATTTTGAAAATTAGCAATGTAGGAAGCAAATCGGTGTGTGAGGTATATTTACCACAATGATTTGCTTCCTGCATTAGCGCAGAAAAAATTGTAGAATTCAATAAAAGTTGTAAAAATTTGGTAATGGTAGTATCACATAAGTCGGGGAATTGGACTGATATAAAAATTGTTAAGCATTAACAATTTTTATATCTATACAATTCGTCGACTTATGTGTTATGAATTGTATAGATGTGTGTGTGTTAAAGTAGTATTAGTAGTAGTGAATAAATTGTGTACATATTTTTATGAAAAAATTGTTTTCAATTCTTACCTGTTCACACTTGTTGTTGTTGATAAGTTCACAATGAATAGTAGAAACACAGACAGAAGAATGGTTCACCTTTCACCTCGCACACTGTTGTGACTGATATGTAAATAAGCTGGGCTCCCCTTCTATAGTTTGTTGCGAGCATGCACAGCGCCAAGCATCTTTACTACACACACACACACACACACACACACACACACACACACCACACACACACACACACACACCACACACACCACACACACACACACACACCACACACACACACACACACACACACACACACACACACACACACACACACACACACACACACACACACACACACACACACACCACCACACACACACACCACACACACACACACACACACACACACACACACCACACACACACACACAC
The DNA here is from genome assembly GCF_014356525.2 of Nilaparvata lugens. Classification (NCBI taxonomy): domain Eukaryota; kingdom Metazoa; phylum Arthropoda; class Insecta; order Hemiptera; family Delphacidae; genus Nilaparvata; species Nilaparvata lugens. The sequence continues at coordinate 34,875,048 of NC_052510.1, forward strand.
ACACACACACACAACACACACACACACACACACACACACACACACACACACACAGCCAAGTGGCTTCGGTGAGTTGATGCATCACTCTCTCCCACATCTGTTTTGGCACACGTTCCTACAGATATGGGCGGGTGCGATGACATCATTTCCACCTTTCAAATTGCATTCACCTTTCCAGATTTGTTATTTTTTTTGAAATTGAAACTTTTTTTTTGAAATTGAAATTGAAATTTATTGCCAAAACGAAATTACAATATTACAATATATTAAGTTACAAAGTGTTAACCAAATAAGCAAAACTTTAACTTAATTATTAGATCAAAACTTATTTATCTTTATTTTGACGACTGCTGGCATAAGTAAGAACTTGAGAGCCAGCAGTGAGTTTACATTATTAGATTTAACAAGTTTAGCGCTTAACTAAAATTTGTAGAATACTTATTCTATTTGGCTTTTTAAATAATTATATATATATATGATTGAACATCATCAAAACTTACAAATAACTAAAGAATACTTAAGAGTAATTAAATCTATTGTAGTGTTAATTCAAAAAAGAAATTCCTGTTTATCCACTATTCCACAGTTTTGTGATATTTACCAGTTGGTTTTTCTATCATGAAATTTGATGAAACTAAGTTGATGAAAAGATTACAGTAATAAAAGAATTGATGCCTACATGTAGTGAGCTTGATCAAATGCATATTGTATCTATTGAAATGATTTACTCGCATATTGTAAGGGGTAGTGCGAGCTGAAAATAGAGAGTGATTCTTGTTCATGTAGAGTATTATGGTTTTCATGAACGTTTGCCTCAATGTTGGTACATCAAGTTCAATAAAAATATCTCGGCTTGGGTACAAACGTGGTCTCCCTAGAGCTGCTCTTATAATATGTTTTTGGAGGACAAACAGTTTTCTCAAGTACGTATCAAAAGCTCCACTCCACACCTCAATGATATATTGGAATAAGGAATGTGCATATGCAAAATACATTTTTCTTATTATCTCCCTGTTCTTAATTCTATTTATTTTATAGAAAATATAGATGAGATATTTCAATTTTGAGCAGAGGTACTCTAGGTGAATGTTACATTTGATATGGCGATCTACAAAAATACCAAGATGTTTTATAGATTGCACTCTTTCCAAAGGCATATTTTCGTGGGTGACCTCATTCATTATTCGGCTGCCATTGTTATTTTTCTTTGATTTTTTTATAGAAAGTTCAAGATCTATTGATGGTTGACCAATTACAGTGGGTGAGAAAGTTATATATTTAGTTTTCTTTGCATTTAGGGTTAGTATATGATCTTTAAGCCATTGTTGAACTATTTTCAAACCATTATTTGCAACTTTGAACGCTTCTTCCCATGTGTCTCCGCTAAAAATCAAAGTTGTATCGTCGGTGAAAGATAAAATAGTACAATTTTCATGGTTTAATTTTAACAGGTCGTTTACATAGATGAGAAACAAAATCGGGGATAGTACTGTCCCTTGAGGAGTACCAAACTGAGAGGTGTAACTGATGTCTGTCTGTCCATTTAAAGTGAGATACTGTTTCCTATTCGACAAGTAACTTGAGAATAACTTATTCACAGAACCTCTTACACCCACCCTGTCCAGTATGTCCAGAGGAGTATGTTGTGAGGAACTGTATCAAAGGCCTTGGATAAGTCCATAAAAATAGCCAGTGTTTTTTTGTTTCTATTAAAGTTATCAAAAATTATATTGTTGAGATGGATTACCGCATCTTTGGTTGAACTATTTGCTTGGAAACCATATTGATTGTTATCAATGATTTTATGTTCATCTAGGAAACTCATTAATCTGATTTTCAAAATTTTTCCCAGTATTTTAAAAATATTACTCATTAAACTAATCGGTCTGTAAATATCCGGGTTTCCAAGGTCTCCAGTTTTTGGTAATGGTATAATTTTAGCTTCTTTGAATTTTTTAGGGAAATATCCTTCACTTAAACATTTGTTAAATATATGAACTAAAGGTGAGGTTATTGAGGGTGATATTTTTTTGAGGAAAGGTCCTGTAAAGTTATCAACACCTGGTGTAAATTTATTCTTGAGTTGATCTATTAATAACTCTATCTCATAATCATTTGTGGGAATGAGGAAGATACTTTTTACATTAGGATTTGCTATTGACTTGAGAATCTCTATATTGTCTGTATTATTGGTTATCTTTTTAGCGAACGATTCTCCAACACCAGCGAAATATTTATTAAGAGTAGTAGCATCTAGATTTATTGATTTTGAATTTTTTTTCAAGTCGAGTAGTTCATTAATGTATTTCCAGGTTTTTTTAGAATCGTTTTTGTGTTCCTTGAATTTACAGTTAAAATAATCAATCTTGCTTTTTTTATCAGAGTATTGAGTGTATTTCTGTATCTCTCATATTGATTTATCAATTCTAAGTTATTGGGGTTTTTTAATAATTTTCTATGTAATTTATCTCTCTCCCGTATTGACGCAACTAAGGTTGGAGTAATCCATTTTTTTATAGGTTTTTTCTTGTTACTTATTTTTATGGTTTTAGTTCTAGCATGAGTTAGGTCTGTTAGTTTTTTAACAAAGTAGTCCACCATCTCGTCAATATCCATTGAATCATATATCTTTTTCCATGATTCTTTTTGTAAATCAGAGATTAGATTTACATAATCAATTATGCTTTTTGATCCTACATCGATATGTGCTGGTTCCTCATTAATATTCCTATTGAAATGCAGCGAAACACTAAAATGGTCCGTAATATTTGTTTTCAGAATAGTCCCTCTAACAACATTATTATTATTATTATTATTCTCTCCTCCCTTGTAAAATATGTGATCGATACAAGTACTGATGCCATTTACAGACCTAGTTGGTTCATTGATAAAAGATTTGAAACCATTAATATGCATTGTGCTCAAATATTCATTTGAAAGGCTATTATCAGCAAGAATATTTTAATTCATATCACCCAATACTATTATGTTGTGAATATCTTTCATACTCTTCAGAAATTCGTCTAGACTTTCAATAAAAGTTTTTAAGTTGAGGGATGGAGAACGATATATTGTAATTATTAAATATTCCATCCAGCAAGCCATACCAATACAGTTAGCTTCTCCAATATGGACATTAATAAGCTCAGTTTTGATATTATTTTCAATGAACAAGCATAATCCATCACATTTCAAGTGTTTACTATTAGCATGAAAAACATTGTAACCATCTAAGTTATAATTGAAGCAAGCATCGTCTGTGATCCACGTCTCGATTAATGCAATCACATTGAAGCAGAACTTCATATTACCTATGTAGTGCACCAATTCCTCAAAATTTCTATTAATGCTTCTGATGTTGGTGTGTAGAATATTTAATTCCACTCCAACACTCTCAGACTGGTGAGGTGAAATCTGAAAACATCATTTACTTTGATTGTATCGTGAAACCCTATAAGGTCGTCAATATCCCAATCAGACATAAACGTACACAATAAACATATTTGGAATAATATTCTTATCATTCGAACAATGCTATAAGCACATAGCATTTTGATAGTGTGTGAATTCATTTCCAACTTGATTGAAAATTAAACCAATTCAATTTTCTTTCGATTAAGTTAGTGTAATGATTAATTAATTAATTAACTTCAGTTAATGTTCAACCATTGAGTTGAAAGGTAAGAAAATGGTATGTAGGAGAAAGCAAAGTCTGAGGAAATGAGGTAGAGGAATCTTGAGTTCAGCGGCAAAAGTTTTTAAGGGCATGACAGGTTTAGCAGGTAATGTGACATCCACTATTCTAAATAAGCTCATTGACCTTCAACAAAATGAAATCCACTTGCCTGGTGGCTATCAGTATTGCGGGCCGGGCACCAAGGTTAATGAAAGGTCAAAGAGAGGTGATCAAGGTATAAATTCATTAGATAGAGCCTGTAAGGTACATGATATAGCGTATACACAAAATAGTGATAATAAAACTCGAGCGATAGCTGACAGAGCTCTAGCAAGCACAGCGTGGGAGATATTCAAAAATCCAGAAACACCCCTTGCTCAGAAAGCACTTAGCTATCTTGTTACAAACGTCATAAAAGCTTAAGCAGCATTTGGTGGGTCTTTGAGAAAGAAGAAGAAGAAGAGGAAGAATGAGAGGAGAAGTTATAGTAATGATATTAGACACAAAGCTATTGCTCAGTTGAAAGAGCATATTGCAGGAAAAGGGTATTTTTTGAAAACTTTTCCTCCAATAACTAGTGGGGGGAGAGTTTTAATCCCATCCCCTTTACCACCACCACCACCATCATCATATGGAGTGAGTTTATTCCCCCAAAAACAAGTTAAGAAACGTAGAACAACAAAGAAGAGTATGAAGAAGAAGAAGAAGAAGACATGAATATTGAAGGAGAATTGAGTAATTATGATTTGATTGATTGGTCAAAATTCTTACAGATTCGGCTTAGAGGTAATATATATGCTAGTGGGGGGAGAGTTTCAATTCCACCCCCTCCACCACCGCCATCATCATATGGAGTGAGTTTATTCCCCCAAAAACAAGTTAAGAAACGTAGAACAACAAAGAAGAGTAGGAAGAAGAAGAAGAGGAAGATATGAATATTGAAGGAGAATTGAGTAATTATAATTTGATTGATTGGTCGAAATTATTACAGATTCGGCTAGGAGGTAATATATATGCTAGATGCATTACCCAAAAAAATTCTAAAAAACGAGAATGGTATTGTGAATTTAGCGAGGGAAAGTGAGGATGGCACGCATTAGGTTGCATATAAAAAAGTCGGCTCTAATGTTTGGTATTTTGATCCAATTGGAAATTTACAACTGCCATATGAATTGGACAAATATTGGAAAAAAGAAATTGGAGTAAATATATTTTATAATGTAGAGCATATGCAACCATTAAATAGTGATTTTTGCGGGCATCTTACATTATTGTTTCTTGCAAATCAGTTGTAATTAAGTGTTTGTGCTGAACACACATTACAAGATGGTTGTTATTACACTAAGATCTAACACAAGTAACCTCTATGAACATTTACAAGAAATTATAGAATTGGATTAAAATTGTGAATGGGAAATTAGATTGATTAATTTTTGTAGTTACAATAGTATTGCAAACGTTAACAAAGGAACAAATTCCAGCTTCAAATATTGTGATAGATTAATTGAGCTGGATACAGGTGCATATGAAGTTGAGGATATTATAAAATCTTTAAAGAATAAATTGAATATTGATGGTATTCCATCAATAAGAAGAATAAACTTATTATATGTGTAAACACAAATACTATGAAGATTGAAATTCATTCTGATAAAGCTATTGATTTAACACATGCTGATTCGATTGGTAAGATACTTGGTTTTGATAATGTTGTTTTGCAAGCAAATAAATGGCATTATTCCCAGCATTTGGTTACATAACAAGCATTGGCAGTATTGTACTCGAGTGTAATTAAGCATGTGGTAGTTACTCTGACAGGAAACAAAAACATATAATCTACAAATTTTTGCCAAAGGTTCCTAGCAGTTATTAATAAACGAAGTACCATCACCAATTATTCATGTACCTTTGAATACTCATCGAATTCAAACTATTAATGTAAAGGTAACAGACCAGAACGGATCGTTTATTGATTTCCGTGGAGATACAATTACAATTAGGTTGCACATATGTGAAAAACAAAAGTAAATGTAATGGGTTATCTTGTTTTCAATCCACGTTCAAATAAGACGTGTATGCACAATGTCATTGAAGAGACAAACATGAGAGCGTCAACACCTAGAAGCAAATGTGCTTTGTCAGCTAAAAGTGTGAGAATATTAGAAAAGTTAGGTTTTATAGTTGATTGGCGAAATGTTAGGAGGAGGAGCCACAATTAGTGAATTTCTGGATGTGGAGACAGAGCTTCAGTTTTATAATGATATAACCAAATTCCAATTCTACACTCATATGGTTTATTTGGGACAAGAAATAAAAAACTCTGACGAGGCACGTATTGGCATAAGTTCTTTAGATGTCAATTCTTTACCTTGCAAATCATTTATATTTATTGAAGGAACAGTTAGCTGTACAAAACCGGGAACAGACCCGGCTGGTCCACTGGTTGCTGCAGACTATAAATTGAGCAGTAATGTAATCGGTAACCTTTTTGATGAAATACGATATGAATTAGTACCTAGGTCAACAAATTTCTAAATCAAGATTGATTGGATTAACAGCTACAATTAAAGGTATAGGCTACTAGTGAATAATATGCTCAATAAAAACACATATCACTTGGCCGGTTTTGACAGAGCAGGATATGTGCTAACAGATAATAAATTCACTTTCTGTGTACTGCTGAAATTAATCCTCCCATTTTTTGAACATTTTCAAAGAATAATTTCAAATTTGAAACAGGAACTTGTCTTATTGAGGTCACTGACGGACCTAAATTGCATTGAGTCCGCAACTGGAACAAGTGTTAGTGTGAAAATTACAAAACTGCAATGGAGAATGCCCTACATAACTTTAGAAGATCACGTAAGACAGAAATTTTTGAGACTGCTCGATGCTGACACTCCACTGAAATTAAGCTTCCGCTATTGGGAAATTTGTAAATTACCAAATTTGCAAAATTCACTTAACCACTCTTGGGTAGTCCGCACCACATTGATTTTTGATAGTCCAAAATCCATTATAATTGCATTTCAAACTGATCGTAAGAATAAAATTAAAAAATCAATATCTTATTTTGATAGCTGTGGTATTTACAATGTTAAAGTATATTTGAACAGCGAGTATTATCCATATGAAAATCTGCTAGGTAAAAAGGAACTATTATACAGAATATTTTTGGATTTCGCTCCCTCGTATTATAATCATTCAATCAATACTCGGAACTCTGAACAGAAATTGACTTTAAGACGTTTTGTGATTCAACACCGCTGGTTGTTGTGGATTGTTCACACCAAACAAGTCATTTGAAATCTTCGACAGATGTTCGTATTGAAATGGAATTTAATACTGCATTACCTGCAAATACTTCCGCTTATTGCATTTTAATTAGCGATCGTGTGATGGAGTACACACCTCTGACGAGCATGGTGAAAGAAGTTCAGTAATTTTATTGATAGAGTGCACTGCGTGCAATATTATATAAGGTGTGCACCCTGACAAATTTGGTTTATTATCAGTTTCACCTTTGAACAGGTAACATCTAAAATGTCCTATTCTTTGTTTTCTGATAGTTGTGGAGAGTAACAAAGTGCAAACTCAGTCTATTGGTATCCAGTGTGATCTTGATTCTGATAGTTTATATTATGAGCCAAGGTGCAGTACACCGATCCAGAAGCCACAGGAGGTGGAGGAGCAGAAATGGGAGGAGGAGGAGGAGGAGGAGGAGGAGGAGGAGGAGGAGGAGAAAGACGGAGAATTCGACGAGCCCACTGAACAGAAAGAAGTGGACAAGCAGATGACTACAGAAATTGCTACAGTTGATCTTCACTGGTTTAAACAAGATTGTAATCAAATTATTGTGAAAGAACTTGCCATAATTGATCAGTTTAATAATTATATTGTATTCCATTTCAAATCACCATTTGCAAAGACGGAATTGAGTGCAAAATTGTATAACGATGTAACATGGTTAGAATGTCACTTTCATAAAATAAAATGGGAAGATGGAGATTTAGAATACACTGACTCATTAATACGTGATTACCTTTTAGGTTATGAAAAAATTTTTACAAAAGGAACTGAGAAAGCAAAGTTTTTGAGAAGATTGCATACTAACGTTCAATGTATACCAGAGGATTTTGCAAAACCTGATTTCAGCTTTTTCACTAGTTCATGGTGTTATGCTGTGTGTAACATTCATAAAAAATAGGCCTGACGGACGATGTGCTTTGTTCAGTGCTCAACATTATAATTCTTTGTTGTTTAAAAATATGTATCAAACAAATAATTTCATGTGTGAGAACAATCGAATGCAAAGTATGAAAATGGCCGCAATGTACACGAATTCGCAGAAAAGAAACTTTGCTTGTTATGGATTTTTCTACAACGGAAAAGAGATTCAGTGGGTTTATTGCATGCATGCATTGAGACTGCATAAAGCACATATATGTTGCCTGTCCACAATTAATGAAGAAAGACTGCTTAATTACTCTATAATAGTATCAGCCTACACTTAGTTTTGTTCATTTGCTTATCATGAACCCGAGAAAGTGGTTGGCTGCTGACAACAAGTTGGAAGTGAGGTTAAAAAACTGTATTGATTGGTATGATGAGTGTTAAAGTTCAATTAGGAAATCAACTCGTGAAAATTATAGTTTGGTGAAACAATTAAAAGACATTTTTCTAAGCACAGTTAATTTAAATGATATAGGAGACTATCTATGTTATTATCGTCCTCATAATTTGTGTATAGATAAGTTAATTAAAATTGAAGATGAAATTATGAATAGTGGTAGTGAAATGTGTAAATAAACTTTTTCTGTGTTCAAATGATTTTTCATTCCAATATCCCACTCACTTTTTAGTTTAGTAGCTGCTCAGAGCTAGACCTGATAACACCAGCACGTGTGTTGTGTGTCGTGATCTTTTTATAGAAGTGAGACACACCCCCTTCAGTCATCTGTTGATGCTAACAAGTACACAGCGTGCACGTTGTCAATTTATAGAACAGAGACACACGCCAAACAGTGGAGGATGTTAACATGCAGTGTTAGGGTTTTTCAAAATTCAAAAAATTAACTTGTCTCTTGATGGCAATTTCATTTAACAAATTTGATTCAATTGTGAAGAATATTAAATTTTCAACGGGATGTCAAGATGCTGATTTGCTGTTAACAAAAACAGAAAATGTGCACTTTCCAATTTTATCTGAGATATTCGAATTACTCAATATACTAGACACTGATCATCTACATTATGATTGTACAAATGATTCGCCATTATCTGTTGTTACAAATTCCGATGAACTTTGGAAATGCTTGTACAATATTTCAGATAAAAATGTAAAAGAACTTAGATCATTGACCTCTCTGTAGAGATATGGATTCACTTTAATCTGTCAGTATAGCATTACATGTAGAGAGAGAGAGAGAGAGAGAGAGAGAGAGAGAGAGAGAGAGAGAGAGAGAGAGAGAGAGAGAGAGAGAGAGAGAGAGAGAGAGTGAAAGAGAGATAGGGAATTTCTTAATTCACTTTAATCTGTCAGTATAGCATTAGATGTAGAGAGAGAGAGAGAGAGAGTGAGAGAGAGAGAATTTCTCAATTCACTTTAATCTGTCAGTATAGCATTGGATGTAGAGAGAGAGAGAGAGTGAGAGAGAGAGAGAGAGTGAGAGAATTTTTCCCTCAAAGGGAAATTATTTTCTCCCTCAGTCGATATCCACCCCCCTCATCAATACTTGGGAAGGGGAAGGGAAAATCTATTTGAGAGAGAGAGAGATATCTCTCTGTGGGAGAGAGGAGTGGGAGGGGGAAAATCTATTTCTAGAACACCCCCCACCCTGCGGGGGGAGGTGGGATGGTTGGTGGTGAGAGGTGGGAGGGGGATTTCGAGCAAAAAAGCTTCCTTAAAGTCTCAGAATGTAACTACTAGTATTCTTTGAGTATCTATAGTGAGGTCCACGTTATAATGGTAGTGTACGATTTGCAATGGTGTTGCTATCCTTGTCTATCGTTCAACAAATGTGGAAGAGTTAGGGGTTAGTTTCCATTGAGGTTATATTTAATAATGTTTTATTAGGATAAGTTAGGTTTTTGCTTTAAAATTGCAATATGCTAGATGGGGCTGAGGTCTAGGTGGAGTTATGTTTTTTGATGGTTCAAAGGTAAAAGGATAGGTTAGGGGGCTAGGAATTTGCTTTGAACCACATGTTTGTTTACATGTTCATGAAATGAACCATATGTTTGTGAACATGTTCATGAAATGAACCACATGTTTATGTTTTGTTCTAAAGATGACGAATAAATCTAAAGTATTAAATGTGAAAGGGTTAGAGGTTAGGTTTTATTTAATAATGTGTTATTAGGATAGGTTAGGTTTTTGCTTTGAAATTGCAATATGCTAGAAGGGGCTAGGGTGCAGGTAAAGTTATGTTTTTTGATGTTTCAAATGTGAAAGGATAGGTTAGGTGGTTAGGATTTGGCTTTGAAATCTAAATTATTAAATGTGAAGGGGTTAGTGGTTAGGTTTTTTTGGATTATATTTAATAATGTTTCATAAGGTTACGCTAGGTTTTTGTTTTAAAATTGCAATATGCTAGAAAGGGCTAGGGTACAGGTAGAAATATGCTTTTTGATATTTCAAAGGTGAAAAGATAGGTTAGGATTTTGCTTTGAAATTGCAATATGCTGGAAGGGATTATAAGTTTTTCAAATAGTTATGTTTATTGATGTGTTAAATGTGAAAGGGGTGGTTGAGGGTTCCGTTTTTGTTTTGAAATGACAATATGCTGACTTAGTTATAGTGTTTTTTAATATCAGTTAAATACCATCTGTTATATTTTATCTCTATACTTATAAAAGGCTAAGCCCCTACAGACTGAAATCACACCACAGCCCAAACTACTGAGCCTAAAAACTTGAGATTTTGCACGATTGTTCATGGTAGCCTGAAAACATCCACTAAGAAAGGATTTTCAGAAATTTGCCCCCCTGAGGGAGCTGGGGCCCCCCAAAATTTTGTACTTTTTAACCGCTCATTGCACAGCAAAGTCATGAGGAACTTTTTTGTTCAGCTACGAAAAAAAAATAGATCTATGCAGAAAAATATTTCGATCAGGAGCACAAGGGGGTCCAGGAGAGGGCATTTTTCGAAAATTTTGATGTAAAATCACACTACAGCTCAAACTAATTGTCCTACAGACTTGAAACTTTGCAAAAATATTCTTCAAACATGCTAGACGCGCACTAAGAACGGATTTTGAGATATTTTGCCTCTAAGGGTTTCAAAGGATGAAAAAGGATCCTATTAAGTAAGGTTATGAACATGGTAAGGTGAGTGCCATATTATGGAAATGAGATAATTTATTTATTGACATGTGATATTCTAACATATGTTGTAATCATTGGAAATAACAAAATAATATTATAGAAATTCAAAAAAGAACATCTGTTTAATTATTGCTTTCTACCTGATTCCACTCAACCTCAATAATATTGTTCTGATAATTGATAAATATGTTTAATAATATTATTATTATTGATATAATAAAAGTATTGTTTTAATAATTAATTATTATCATTAATATAATAATAGTATTGTTTTGGTAATCAATAAATATTTTTATTTTCACAAACTCTGTATAATTTATAATGGTGAATGTAAAACAGCTGCATCAAAGAAATTATCTCAAAAACATATGTTTAGGAAAACCATAGTTTTGAACTTCGTTTTCCTGATGGAATGTATAAGCCTACACGTGGCATGTATTATCAATTTTTCAGCTAGAACAGTTTCTTGAGACTGCTAAATAAACGTCTACAGTTTTATCAATGCTGTATCGGCAATATGAAAACGCATGCAGTTAATATGTCTTTAAATGAAGGTGTTGATATCTACATGATAATTATTCTCTACCATTTATATTTAATTAAAATTTAAAAATTATTCAAGCCTTGATAGAATGATTGACTCACTGTACTGTCAGTCGAAAATTTTAATATTGAAATGAGGCATATTTTGGCAAGCTGAACAAAAAGTAAGGTCCTATGCACCTTTTTGATATTATTTCTTCAAATGAAAAATGAGTTTTGTTGGTTTTCAAAACTCCCCCTGAAAGAGAACTATTCATTTTATCCTATCTTTTAGTAAAATAACAATGATTTCTGCATTGAATAACATCTATCTTGCCAACATGAATCGAACTCTTTGTGAATTTTGATATGTCCTACACTTTAGAAAAGTACTTTTTTCAGAAGTTATTTCATTTGAATTAGAAAATATTTATAAGCTCCTATCAATTTATCATTCGTAACAATGAATTCTTCAAAACATAAATTTAATCAAATAAAAATTGCCCATACTTCTGTATTCATGTTCGCATGTTTTCCACTTGTGATGGATAGTCAAAATATTGTGGAGCCAGCTGCACGGCGAATTGTAATCGAGGGCTCTGATTGGCTGATAAGTTCAGCGTTCGGAGTGAGGTGAGGCGAGCAGTTAGAAAAGAGGCAAGCGGCACGGCGAATGGTTCGGAGTACGGAACGGCGAATGATTAACAGCTGATTTTTAACATTATGAAACATATGCTCATGTTCGTTGAAAGGCAAGATGTTCGGAGGAATGCACGGTTGCTGCGCGGTTCGAGGTTCGGTTCGGCATGTGTGGATGCACCTTTAGTTGTTACATGACATTTACACAGATCACAGGCCAAAGCAATATAATAATCTATCTTTTTCTTCTTTTTCTCCTTCCTCTTCTTCTTCTCTTCTTCTTCTCTTCTTCTTCTCTTCTTCTTCTTCTTCTCTTCTTCTTCTCTTCTTCTTCTTCTCCTTCTTCTTCTCTTCTTCTTCTTCTTCTTCTTCTTCTTCTTCTTCTTCTCTTCTTCTTCTTCTTCTCTTCTTCTTCGTCGTCTTCTTCTTCTTCTTCTTCTTCTTCTTCTTCTCTTCTTCTTCTCTTCTTCTTCTTCTTCTCCTTCTTCTTCTTCCTTCTTCTTCTTCTTCTCTTCTTCTTCTTCTTCTTCTCTTCTTCTTCTTCTTCTTCTTCTTCTTCTTCTTCTTCTTCTTCTTCTTCTTCTTCTCTTCTCTTCTTCTTCTTCTTCTTCTTCTTCTTCTTCTTCTTCTTCTTCTTCTCTTCTTCTTCTTCTCTTCTTCTTCTTCTTCTTCTTCTTCTTCTTCTCTTCTTCTTCTTCTTCTTCTCTTCTTCTTCTTCTTCTTCTTCTTCTTCTTCTTCTTCTTCTTCTTCTTCTTCTTCTTCTTCTCTTCTTCTTCTTTTCTTCTTCTTCTTCTTCTTCTTCTTCTCTTCTCCTACTATATCTAAAAGGCTAAGCCCCGACAAACTGAAATCACACCACAGCCCAAACTACTAAGCCTAAAAACTTGAAATTTCGCACAATTGTTTATTGTAGCCTCAACACATCAACTACAAAAGGATTTTCAGAAATCTGCCCCCCCCCCCTGAGGGAGCTGGGCCCCCAAAAATTTTCACTTTTTAACCGTTCATTGCAAAGCAAAGTCATGAGGAACTTTTTCGTTCAGGTACGAAAAAAATCAGATCTATGCAGAAAAATTCCAATCAGGAGCACAGGGGGGTTCAGGAGAGGGCACTTTTCGAAAATTTTGATGTAAAATCACACTACAGCTCAAACTAATTAGCCTACGGGCTTAAAACTTTGCACAAATATTCTTCAAACATGCTAGACGCGCACTAAGAACGGATTTTGAGATATTTTGCCTCTAAGGGTTTCAAAGGATGAAAACGGACCCTATTAAGTAAGCTTATGGTAAGGTGAACTCCATATGGAACTGAGATAATTGACAATGATATTCTAACATTTGTTGTAATCATTGGAAAGCTTAAAACAATTTCTTCAATTAGCTGATTGAATTGATTTTGTGTTGATTGAGAGCGCGAGCATACCACGTGTTTCACGTGGTAAACGTTCTACAGATTTATAGTATTCCTGGTGATTGAGCCTGTCTTTTTCAGCGTTGTCTATTAATAATAAAGCTTAATTTACAACTAGCTTACCCAGCGAACTTCGCACCGCCAATGTATCTCATATTACACTTGACTTTATTTGGTGAATCATGAAATTTATCTGACAATCAACATGTTCATTTACATCTCAATACGGACTTCCTATGTGCTAAGTCATGCAGCATTCATTATTCCGAAAACATATTATTCTTCTCAATCAATTGATAGTAATATCTATCAGTAAAGTTTTCAATTGAAAAAAAGGTTATATCAGTGTTTCAAAGAAAAATATTCAATGTTTTCATAGCTGTAGATTGTCGATATATGGTCCAGGAAATATGCGACGTACGATGAATCACACAGAATTCCATATTCTTTCCATTTTAGGATGAATATAAGCTAAGCTAAATTCAAAAAATTGTAAATTATTCTTTCATTCTTCAGTAATTAATGAATGCAAATGAATACTATAAATATATATATATTATATATAGACTCTCTTTCATTTGGTGAATAATTTTTTTCAACATTTTCCAGTTTCTCAATGATAGGGGAGTGATAATTATTTGTATAGGTCTTCTGAGGAACCATTATCAACAGCTGGTACCAATCAACTACACTTCAACTCCAAACTACCGTTTAATACCAACACAATAATTATCACAGGGGATATGTTTATTACAGCTGGTAACTTTAGATGCTAAATCATATTATCACAATATGATCTTGAATCATGATCATCTTTTCGTTCTTCAGTAGCCGCTCGGCCGAAAATTTCGAAAACATATGACTGTGATATGGATTAATAAATGATTATTATTAGCCCCCCTATTAAAATTTCTGTTCAGTAACCATCCCCAATATTCACACAACATATTCCCAAAGTTTCATGCCGTTCTGTCAAGTAGTTTTCAAGTCTACAGGGAACAAACAAACACACAAACAGACATTCATTTTTTTATAAATAGATCTCCATTCGGCTCAAACAAAAGCCTCTAAATGAAGGTAGAATGATGAGGATTCAGTCTGTGTTTTTTAACATTTTTTCAAATCGCTTTCAAAAAGTTCATGTAGTACCTACTATTGTGTTTGAGACACTTCTGGCGCTATCATAGTTTCACCACTATTCTGTTCCACAGTCACGTTAACTATATCTATAATAATTATATAAAGTAAAGAGCTGTCTTATGCACGTACGGGATAGGAAAATTATGTTTGACGCATCATCACGTCTGAACTACTGGACTAATTAATTCAAATTTTGCTTATAGATTCTTAATTAACAAAGGATGGTTATAGGCCTAATCTCAATTCTTCAAAATTTCATTACGTCAAGTTTTAAAATAGATCCTTGCGAAGCACGGGTTCTTGCTAGTTAATTATATTTTTCAAAAGAACTCTTTCTTTTATTGAATAAAATGATAATATATTGATTATTATATTGAATTTAATGATAAATCATCATTGGATAATAATATCTTCATCAAATAGAATGACGATTGGCTCCAGTTACAGTGCTCGGTAACCATCATCACAAAGAACGTTACAATCAAAGATCTGACTGAATGGAACAAAGACCTTAAAGAGATAAGGTCTCTAAATATAAAAATGCATCTTTAAGGTCTTTGGAATGGAACGTGAAAACCCCGTTGCTAACGCATGCGCGATACGGTGCTGTCTGTGACAGAGAGTGGTTTGTAACAGTAACAGTGGCTCTGCCAACTAGGCTGCTAAACCAGCAGGTTCTCTTTGTCTCAGATACAGAGTAACGGCCAGCAACAGTCACAGTTATCACATAGTTATTCAAAAGTATTCTTTGAGTATCTATAGTGAGGTACACGTTATAATGGTAGAATGTGATTTGCAATAAGATGACGAATAAATCTAAAGTATTAAATGTGAAAGGGTTAGGGGTTAGGTTTTACTTAGGTTATATTTATTATGTTTCATTAGGATGGGTTAGGTTTTTGCTTTGAAATTGCAATATGCTTGAAGGGGCTAGGGTCCAGGTGGAGTTATGTTTTTTGATGTTTCAAAGGTGAAAGGGTATGTTAGAGGGTTAGGATTTTTCTTTGAACCACATGTTTGTAAACATGTTCATGAAATGAACCACTGTTTATGTTTTGCTCTAAAGATGACGAATAAATCCAAAGTATTTAATGTGGAAGGGTTAGCGGTTAGGTTTTATTTAGGTTATATTTAATGATGTTTTATTAGGATAGGTTAGGTATTTGCTTTAAAATTGAAATATGCTAGTAGGGGCTAGAGTCCAGGTAGAGTTATGTTTTTTGATGTTTCAAAGGTGGAAGGATAGGTTAGGGGATTAAGATTTTTCTTTGAAATCTAGATTATTAAATGTAGAAGGGTTAGGGGTTTGTGGTTAGGTTTTTTAGGTTATATTTAATAATGTTCCATAAGGTTAGGTTAGTTTTTTGCTTTGAAATTTAAATATGCAAGGAAGGGCTGGGGTCCAGGTAGAATTATGCTTGTCGATATTTCAAAGGTGGAAAGATAGGTTAGGGGGTTAGGTTTTTGCTTTGAAATTGCAATATGCTGGAAGGGATTAGAGGTTTTTACCAAGAGTTATTTTTATTAATGTTCAAATGTAAAAGGGGAGGTTAGGGGGTTAGGTTTTTGCTTTGAAATTGCAATATGCTTGAGGGGCTAGGGTCCAGGTGGAGTTATGTTTTTTGATGTTTCAAAGGTGAAAGGGTATGTTAGAGGGTTAGGATTTTTCTTTGAACCACATGTTTGTAAACATGTTCATGAAATGAACCACTGTTTATGTTTTGCTCTAAAGATGACGAATAAATCCAAAGTATTTAATGTGGAAGGGTTAGCGGTTAGGTTTTATTTAGGTTATATTTAATGATGTTTTATTAGGATAGGTTAGGTATTTGCTTTAAAATTGAAATATGCTAGTAGGGGCTAGAGTCCAGGTAGAGTTATGTTTTTTGATGTTTCAAAGGTGGAAGGATAGGTTAGGGGATTAAGATTTTTCTTTGAAATCTAGATTATTAAATGTAGAAGGGTTAGGGGTTTGTGGTTAGTTTTTAGGTTATATTTAATAATGTTCCATAAGGTAGGTTAGTTTTTTGCTTTGAAATTTAAATATGCAAGGAAGGGCTGGGGTCCAGGTAGAATTATGCTTGTCGATATTTCAAAGGTGGAAGATAGGTTAGGGGGTTAGGTTTTTGCTTTGAAATTGCAATATGCTGGAAGGGATTAGAGGTTTTTACCAAGAGTTATTTTTATTAATGTTCAAATGTAAAAGGGGAGGTTAGGGGGTAGGTTTTTGCTTTGGAATGACAATATGCTGACTTAGTTATAGTGTTTTTTAATATCAGTTAAATACCATCTGTTATATTTTATTAATTATATTTTTCAAAAGAACTCTTTCTTTTATTGAATAAAATGATAATATATTGATTATTATATTGAATTAAATGATAAATCATCATTGGAAAATAATATCATCATCAAAATAGAATGACGATTGACTTCAGTTACAGTGCTCGGTAACCATCATCACAAAGAACGTTACATTCAAAGAACTGACTGAATGGAACGGGAAAAACCCGTTACTAACGCATGCGCGATACGGTGCTGACTGAGACCGAGAGTGGTTTGTGCTAAACCACGAGGAGCTTCTCTTTGTCTCAGAAACAGAGTACCGGCCAGCAACAGTCACAGTTATAACATAGTTATTCAAAAGTATTCTTTGAGTATCTATAGTGAGGTCCACGTTATAATGGTAGTGTACGATTTGCAAATGTGAAAGAGTTAGGTTTTATTTAGGTTATATTTAATAATGTTTTTTCAGGATAGGTTAGGTTTTCGCTTAAAAATTGCAATATGCTAGAAGGGGCTAGGGTCCAGGTGGAGTTATGTTTTTTGATGTTTCAAAGGTAAAAGGATAGGTTAGGGGGTTAGGATTTTGCTCTGAACCACATGTTTGTGAACATGTTCATGAAATGAACCACATTTTTGTGAACATGTTCATGAAATGAACCAAATGTTTATGTTTTGTTCTAAAGATGACGAACAAATCCAAAGTATTAAATGTGAATGGGTTAGAGGTTAGGTTTTATTCAGGTTATATTTAATAATGTGTTATTAGGATAGGTTAGGTTTTTGCTTTGAAATTGCAATATGCTAGAAGGGGCTAGGGTGCAGTTAGAGTCATGTTTTTTGATGTTTCAAATGTGAAAGGATAGGTTAGGGGGTTAGGATTTTGCTCTGAAATCTAAATTATTAAATGTGAAGGGGTTAGGGGTTAGTGGTTAGGCTTTTTTGGATTATATTTAATAATGTTCCATAAGGTTAGGTTAGGTTTTTGCTTTAAAATTGCAATATGCTAGAAAGGGCTAGGGTCCAGGTAGAACTATGCTTTTTGATATATTTTCAAAAGTGGAAAGATAGGTTGGGATTTTGCTTTGAAATTGCAATATGCTGGAAGGGATTAGAGGTTTTTCAAATAGTTATGTTTATTGATGTTTTAAATGTAAAAGGGGAGGTTAGGGGGTTAGGTTTTTGCTTTGAAATGACAATATGCTGACTTAGTTATAGTGTTTTTTAACATCAGTTAAATAACAACTGTTATATTTTATTAATTATATTTTTCAAAAGTACTCTTTCTTCTATTGAATAAAATAATAATATATCGATTATTATATTGAAGTAAATGATAAATCATCATTGGATAATAATATTTTCATCAAATAGAATGACGATTGGCTCCAGTTACAGTGCTCGGTAACCATCATCACAAAGAACGTTACATTCAAAGAACTGACTGAATGGAACGGGAAAAACCCGTTGCTAACGCATGCGCGATACGGTGCTGTCTGAGACAGAGTGGTTTGTAAACCACGGAGTACATTCAGTAATTCTGTAAATACATAGTATTCTGTGACCAAACTATCGACTCTAATAAGCAACTATGGATATCGATATATGTATCCGTGACGTCATACTTATCGTGACATCAAGACTCTGCTCTCCTCCATGTGAAAATAGTCAAGTCAAATGGTCATTTTTCAGGAAACAGCCCCAAAAGAATTTTTCTCGACGGTTCTATAATATGTATTTTGGGGCGCTGAATTCGAATCTGAAATTTGCTGACACGCCAGAGGGCGGCTTCACCCCCAAAACCCTCAAAAGCAAACCAAAATTTCGGACTTTTTCAATTTTCCCATTTTATCTCGTGAACCTTGAGTTTCTCAAGAAAAACCATTTCTGACAAAATTGAGGAAAATAAAATGTCCAATAAATTGAAACGTTGCGCAGGATTCTACCATTTTTGGTTCCGGAGCTACGAATTTTCAAAAAAGGAGTATTCTTATGGGGTTTTCAAAATTATGCAAACCTACCACTTCTACCCTATACAACATGGATATTTCTCCAGTATAGATAAAAAACCACACATCACGTGAAAGAACAATTCATTATGAACAGGATTCCTTAGGAATTTTCGAATTCAGTAGCGGGGGTAGGGGGAATATACCCAAAAATAGAATGTCCTACAGAAATTTTTCATTATAATACCTTTTAAAGGCCTTCCTAACAAAAAATACATATTTCGGCTGAAATCATCTCATGTGGGTTATTTTCTATGAGAATCACCCATTAGAAACATTCAATTTCAGTATTTCCTAGTGAGGACATCATAAGGATATGTCAAGGATCAAAACTTTAAACACTTATTACTTCTGACAGAATGATCAGATCTCCTCGCACTAAAGCTCATTCTTCTCAGCTCGTCAAGGCGGTTCAAAATCATGTATCATAATTGAAATTTGATGGAAAAATGAAAAAATCCACTTTTAGTGTATTTTAGCCTCTTATTTATATACACAGAAAAATGGCCAATTTCCATATTCAAAACTGTGTTTTGAATTATTTCCATTCTCTCATTTTTTCTGCGATTCTACTGTTATTCAAGAGTCTATAAAACGAGTAAGATACATGATAGAAACTTGCGATTGGTCTCAAATGGAAGAGAATTACATGTTCTATAAGATACGTTGCCTTAAACCCATCTTGCATGACTGGTTATTATCGGAAAACTGTCGAGACTGTAAAAATGAGGAATATATCACAAATTTCACGATTTTTTTAATCAAACTTATCTCACCTAAGGATTATATTTTTACAAAATTCATTTACCTCACATGGAAGTGGAGATTCTGTTCTTCAAATCAAGACCAAGTACCATTTTTTATCATTTCGGGTTACTGAGATACACAGTATGAATATGGAAATTGGCCATATTTCTGTGTATTCAAATAGGGGGCTAAAATACACTAAAAGTAGATTTTCTTATTTTTCCATCAAATTTCAATTATGATACATGATTTTGAACCGCCTTGACGAGCTGAGAAGAATCTGATCATTCTGTCAAAAGTAATAAGTGTTTGAAGTTTTGATCCTTGACGTATCCTTATGATGTACCCCCCACTAGGAAATACTGAGAAAAATACTGGAAAAATATCCATGTTGTATAGGGTAGAAGTGGTAGGTTTGCATAATTTTGAAAACCCCTTAGAAATATTCCTTTTTTGAAAATTCGTAGCTCCGGAACCAAAAATGGTAGAATCCTGCGCGACGTTTCAATTTATTGGACATTTTATTTTCCTCAATTTTGTCAGAAATGGTTTTTCTTGAGAAACTCAAGGTTCACGAGATAAAATGGGAAAATTGAAAAAAGTCCGAAATTTTGGTTTGCTTTTGGGGGTTTTGGGGGTGAAGCCGCTCTCTGGCGTGTCAGGAAATCTCAGATTCGAATTCAGCGCCCCAAAATACATATTATAGAACCGTCGAGAAAAATTCTTTCGGGGCTGTTTCCTGAAAAACGACCATTAGACTGGACTAAAAAGTTTTCACCTTTTTCAAGATTCTAAAATATTGGGTGAAGTTGTAGATTGGGTGAAAAATAAATTGGGTCGGTTGGTAGCCTCCCCAAGTTGCAAATCAACACGCTTTTATGGAGGATTATTACCTGTCATGTCAAATTGGCAAATATGTTGAAGGTTTTAACGTTAACCGGCTTTGAAAATATTAATATTTATAATCCAGTGTTTTTTATGTGAATGTTGTGTTGTTAATATTCAATCGTGACAAATTTGTGGATGGCTGCACAATTTTTCTAGTTTGAAGTGGAACAAAATCTTTCTTTTTGAATGTCACGTCCATTTCTGCAACTTTCTGTTCTATATTTTTGTTGAATATTTATTTTACTATTGTTTATTGCTGCAATGTTAAACTTTCGAAACGTAAGTCCTAATCAATATTTAGTGGCAAGTATAGAATTTAATAATTTTATTCCAGTGAATAAATAGATTTTTAAAGAATATTGAGGTTGGCTCACAAAGCTAACCTAGTCCAGTTTAAGTTGCAATTTTGAGCTTTTTCCAAGGCTATATTTGGTGAAAGTGCAATAAAGTTTTTATTTAATCTTATTTTATTATTACATATTATATAATATGCGTGGCATATAAGGTAATTAAATTGTTGAAACAATGGTTTTTCTGTGAAAAAGTGAAATCTTTTATTGGTTTATGTTTAGGCTACTTATAAAATTTTTCAGGTAATATTATCTCCCTTTTTCTCTGTTTATAACTTTTTTCCCTTTTTATCCAATTTATCAAACATTAATCGTTTAAAACTCAAATGGATCACCTCTTGAAGCCTAAAGTTTTGGATTTGGACGCAAACTCGGCCACAGCTCAAAGGGAATGGGAACATTGGCACAAAACTTTTATTAATCTCATTTCAACAATACAAACGACGGATGCAGAAAAACTCAAAATACTAGTCAATTTTATATCTCCAGCAGTAGGCCTATTCGAACGAATAAGTCACTGTCGTGGTACGTATACCAATGCTCTTAGTTCATTACAAAAATTGTATACTAGGCCAGTTAATGAAATATTTGCACGTCATGAACTTCAAACTAAAAAACAACAACCAGGCCAATTTATTGAAGAACTCCGGCTGAGCATGTTATTGCACAAGCTACTCAATCAAGAAAAAAACTCAAATTATTTGATTACTGTGGCTTCAACTCACACTTCAGAAATGAATGCCCTGCTCGCAATATATTCTGTAGGAAATGTGGAATAAAAGGGCATTATGCAAAAATGTGCAGATCAAATCAGACCCACAAGAATGATAAACTAGTATCAGCAGCAGAAATCTGTAATTCATCACCTCCAGGACTTAGTAAAGCTACTGTACCGGCTTTGTTGAATGATTTTAGAGTAGCTGCGCTAATTGACACGGGCAGTTCCAGTAGTTTTGTTAATAAACATCTTGCAAAAGATCTGAAATCAAAAATTTACCCCTCTAATGAACAAATTTGTATGGCTACTACCTTTCTCCGATCATCAGTTGTTGGACAATGCTCAGTTAACCTCTCAATTCTTGGCCACAAGCACAAAAATGTAATTCCCCTTGTTCTCAAAGATCTCTGTTGTGATGTATTACTCGGTCATGATCTATTGTCTAATCATTCAGGTCTGTATATGTCTTTTGATGGAACAAAAGGCCCACTAAAAGTATGTGGTCTTGCCGCTGCTCAAGTCAAACCTGCATCGCTGTTTCAGCACATTACTCCAAACATCGAACCCATTGCTGTAAAATCAAGACGTTACAATCAAACCGACATGGAATTCATTACTCAAGAGGTAGATGAACTATTAAAAGAAGGTATCATAGAGCCAAGTGACTCCCAATGGAGAGCTCAAGTGCTTGTAACTTCCAATGACAATCATAAAAAGCGTATGGTGATAGATTACTCTCAGACGATTAACAGATTTACTCCACTGGAAGCATACCCCCTACCGAACATAGAAGAAGTAGTTGAAAAGGTTGCTAGATATTCTGTATTTAGTACTATTGATCTTCGAAGTGCTTCTCACCAGATACCAATCAGGAATTGTGACAAATTATATACGGCTTTTGAAGCAGCTGGCCGTCTCTATCAGTTTAAACGTATACCTTTTGGAGTGACAAACGGGGTTGCTGCCTTCCAATTTGTGATTGATAATATCATTCAAAAGGAGAATCTCTCAAGTACGTTTGCCTATCTCGATGACGTTACTATTTGTGGAACTACAACAGAAGATCATGATAGAAACTTGAAAAACTTTATGAATGCTGTGCACAAATACAAATTGACAATAAATATGGAAAAAAGCTCTTTCGCGAAATCAGAAATTAATCTCCTTGGCTATATTATCAAGGACAAGACTATCCGCCCAGATCCTAACAGACTAGAATCACTGAAATCCTTCCCCCCGCAGACGAATGCAGCTTCAATGAAAAGAGTACTTGGTATGTTCTCTCACTATTCAAAATTTATTCCCAATTTCTCTGACAAGATACAACCTCTAATTCAAACTACATTCCCACTGAATTAAACTACCATTTTATTGTTTGAAGCTATGAAACAATCTATACTCGATTCGATGGTAGTTTCCATTGATCCAGAAGCTCCCTTTGTTGTAGAAACCGATGCATCAAATGTTGCTATTGCTGCTACTCTATCACAATTGGGCAAACCTGTTGCTTTCTTCTCCCGCACCCTATCAGCAACAGAACGGCATCATCCAGCAATAGAAAAAGAAGCTTGTGCCATAGTTGAAGCCGTCCGTAAATGGCGCCACTTTCTTCTAATGCGACACTTCCAACTTATCACAGATCAAAGATCAGTTGCTTTCATATTTTCCAAAAATCACCAGAGTAAAATTAAAAATGAAAAAATCCGTCGCTGGCGCTTAGAACTCTCCTGTTTCACATATGACATTACCTACCGCCCTGGAAAAGAGAATAAAACAGCAGATGCTTTATCCCGAATGTGCGCTAACGTAACAAATAGAATACAAAACCTCCAGAGATACCATGAAACACTCTGTCATCCAGGTGCAGCCAGATTTTATCACTGGATAAAAAGTAAAAATCTGCCATTTTCCCTTGATGAAGTACGACAGGCCTTAAATCAATGCAGAGTGTGTGCTGAAATTAAACCGAAATTTTACAGCCACAAAGGAACTCTGATCAAAGCTACATCACCATTTGAACGCCTCAACTTAGACTTCAAGGGCTCATGTTTGGAACACCAGCTTATATTCACTCAGACCAGGGACCATCTTTCATGTCTCAGGAACTCAAGAGCTACTTAACAATGAATGGGATTGCTTGCAGCAGAACAACACCCTATAATCCAAGAGGGAATGGGCAAGCTGAAAGATACAACGGGATAATATGGAAAACTGTTCAATTGACTCTAAAATCTAGAAAACTGCCAATCACACACTGGGAGGACTGCCTACAAGAAGCACTCCATGCGATCAGGTCCCTACTATGTACATCCACCAATGAAACTCCACACGAAAGAATATTCCGGTTTCCTAGACGAACAGGAAATGGCGGATCAACTCCATCTTGGCTCATCTCACCAGGATCCGTATTACTCAGAAAGCACGTGAGAACATCAAAGTATTACCCGCTTGTTGAAGAGGTTACACTGCTTCAAGGAAATGGTGAATACGCTCACGTACAATTTCCAAATGGGAAAGAAAAGACAGTGTCTACGAGGGATCTAGCTCCCACTGTGCCCATAGCCAGCTCGGAAGAAGTAGAAGAACCACCATCATTCCCAGATCCTTCCAGAGTTCAAGAGCCAGAGTCGGAATCAAAGTCAGAAGGGTATTCCGGAATTGTATCCCCAGACATCCAAGGAACGGAGGGTCCGCATTCAGTTCAAGAGCCTGTCGCTAGTGAAGCTAACGGCAATCGAAGAAGCACAAGGACAAAAAGGCTTCCAACTTATTTAAAGGACTATGAACATTCATTCTCCTAGGTGGAGTGAATGTGATGATATTGATCATATGCTCTAGTTACTAGGAAAATCAATTGCATGTTTTATTTAAGTTGTCATTAATGTTTGATAAAGCCTTGTTAATACATCAAAAGGTTTCTCTTTCGTTTTAATTTAGTTCATTCTCACTCTCCCTCTCAATAATCAAGTGCTAAGGGTATCCTTCATTTCCTTTCTGAGAGTGGACATCTAAACTTCACCATTTCATGTGAAAACATCACAGTAATATCTCAATATTCGTATATTTCTTTGCACAATATTTTTGTAAAACTCTTCAGTCTGTATATAATTTATCATGTTATTTTACTCTTAATGATCATTTCTAACGCTAGAGCGTAAGTTTAATTTTGTTTTGTTAAATGCATGAATAAAGGAATCTGAATATCAAAGGTAGCCTACCGCGGTTTATACCGTGACAAATTAAGTCATGTGTAGGTATATTTGTCTCAACCTTCCAAATTATGGTAATTTTAAAACGAATAGGCCTACGTACCTACTATATTAGGCTTATTCTCAGTAGCGACTAGGTACAGTCGCTACCTAGAGTCCATTAGGACTCTTGGACGCCGCCCTCCTATTGCTAATTTCATTTTTTTAATTTTCTTCAATCTTTTGAAAAGAAATAAAATGATCACTATTTGTATTAGGCTATATATTTTTTAATTGTTTTTGAATTCAATAAGCCGATAAAGTCTGTAGATAATAAGATCAACAATGATATGCGCTTGTCTTGAAGCAGACTGTGGCTACAGTGGGACGTTCGGCTGTGAGTCCGGGAATAGCGCTATCTTACACAATGCTAAAGTCAGTCAACGGCTGAAACGGCGACTACGTACGATTTTCATGGAAAGAATATGGCTATTTCGGACTCCATCCAAGCGAACACACCACTACTGTACGTAGGGCGCTCTTTGCCGGCTTTCAAGGGAAATGAATATTCGCGTTCTTGGGCGAATTTAGGTTAGAATTCTCGATTTCGCATGTTTACAAGTTATCATTTGGCGGTATCACAGTAAATTTTGTGTGTTTTATTATTGCTGTTTTATATAAGAATGAATATCACTGCATAAGTAATTACTCAAGTGATAGGCTACTGTGAATGTGTGATCACATCATTATATTATATAGATTGATATCTTGATGTTTTGAAGGGTTCAATATTCATTAATTTATAAAAAAATACCACGGATCAATCTGGCTTTCCGGAAGGTGGTTTGTAGGGTGTGGGTCATTTCATACTGCCTAGAATCACCTGAGCCCCCCCTTCTCGATGTTTATATCCACGAGCCGCCACTGCTTATTCTTTCAACTTTTTTTTGTGTAGAATAGATTATAGGCTATGCTCTTTTTTACTTTCAGGAAAAAGGGCAGCTTTTGTTCGAAGACAAATGGCCATCCATGAGACCAATTATATTGAAGTTGTTGCAGCAAGAACCCGTTACCCATAACGAATGGCAAGATCTATTCTATTCCGTCCATGTTGTTTGTTTGTGGGATGAAAAAGGCCCACTCAAGGTCAAAGATGCTCTCAAAGAGGATATTATGGACTTTATAAAAAGAGCCCAACAGGTAAATTAAATTTCATTATATTGAATTGTAGATGAATACTTTCTAGTTATAGTTCAGAAGTATCATACGTTTTAATTCAATATTAAAATTATTCACTTAAGTTTCATTCTTTCTCTCTGTCATAATCAACTATCCAAATTGATTTATTTATTGACGTGTTGCATTAGGTACTATAATCAACATATACTATAATGCAACAGGCACAGACTGCCCGAAACTTATTTCCAATCCCGAATAAGAATATATTGATACTTGAGACTATTGTAAGGATGGAATGTGTGAAGGGTGGTCAGTGGGTGAAGGGTGACCACTGACATGCAGGCTCGTTCCATGTCAAAAACACTTCTCGTTCAGCACAGTCTCCACATATAACATGTAACTTTTTAACATATTTTTAAAACCTTACCATGGTAATAATTCTATTATACAAAATCAGTTTCGCGTTAGAACTCGTAGAGAACGGACGTATAGTGGAGTAGTCATCGTGTAGAAGTAGTGAGTCAGCAGTTTGTTCGCGATTAAAAGTGAAACAAAAATATAGCATCGATTATCGGTTGTCAACCACGGAATTTATGCAAGCAAAGCGACTTGCTTTTCGCGGCCGTACTACAGCTCGCGTTTGCGTTTCCGTATGCGTGAGTGTTGACTAAGAGGGCTATTTGAAAGACATGTTTGCAAAATATGTCGATTTTAGTGAAGTCACCTAGTGTTCCTACATAAGAGCAAGGAGAAAAGGAAGCCACTAACGAGAGCATGGACACCAACAACATGCCAAATACAATGAGTATAGGATCTATCATGCTTTACATTCCATCAATGTTGCAAGGGGTGGAAGTGCCATCATCATCATCATCAGAGACAATTTACAGCATCATGAAGAAGGGAATCATGAAAGTGAATAGGATACAATTAACAGGTGTAGCAGTGCAAGCAGTAAATTATCACTTTGTTTTGTTACAGCTATTTACTCCCTGATATTCCATCAGAAGAGTGATACTTCATCATTGCTTGATAAGTTAGAAGAAAAATTCATTCTTGGTGGAGATTCAATGCAAAGCACGTGCATTGGGGATCGTGCTTAACTACTCACAAGAGAAAACAGCTCTTCGAAGCAATGAGAGATATGAGGTTTGAAGCTCTTTCAACTGGTAAACCAACTTACTGGTCCATCGATACAAGGAAATCCCTAGATCTCATAGATTTCTTCCTGACAAAGAATATATCAGTGAACTATTTGCATTTAGAGGATAGTTCGACCTCAATTCCGACCACTCACCCATAATTTTGACTCTGAGTGATTCAACTCTACGGAAGGAAAATGCTTGTCCTGCGCTAGCTAATAGCCACACTGATTGGGATGGTTTCCAACATTTGCTGGAGGAAGGAATAGAATTGGATTCACTTGTAAGAACATATTGGCAGCATGGTGTAATACTCCACAAATCAGAAGAACACTTGAAAATAATTACCCTGCAGAAATCGAAGAATGATTGTGGAAAAATGAAAAGTTAGGAGGAGAATGCAGCAATCATGTTCGCCTCATGATGAAAGAGTTTTGAAAAATCCAACTCAAGAGGACATAGATTCAATCTATCAAGAATAAATCAATCAATAGTTACTTAAGAAACTTAACAGCAGAACGCAGTACGGTTTGATCACTCTGGAAGTCAGTTGAAAATAATTCAACATTCTCATAGCATAAGTAATAGTGATGAAAAGGCACAGACATTTGCAGATCATTTTGTAAATATTTCTCAGCCAAACAGTACAGCTGAAGAAGAATCAGAACCAGAAGGGAATATTTCACAGCAGATTCAAGAAATAATGCAATAGAAGAAGTTAGTAAAAAGATGAATAAGAAATCTAAACACAAAAAAACTCCTGGATTCGACATGATAACTGAATTAGTCCTCAAGCTCCTACTAAGAAGAGCAATAGTGAAATTGACAAAAAATTTGGATTAAAATTCGTACCAGGTAACTGGAAAATAACGGAGTTTATAATGCTACTCAAGTCAGGAAAAGAGCCACATGAAGTATTATATAGGCCAATATATATTTTTACCGGTCCTATCCAAGTTGTTTGAAAGGGTTTTACTGAGTAGGCCAAAACCAATAATCGAGAGTCAGCACGTAATTCCAAATCACCAATTTGGCTTTAGAGTGAAACACTCAGCAATAGACCAAGTGCATGAAATTGTAAATGTAATAGAGAAGTGTCTAGGAGAGAAAAAAGTTTGTTCAGCAGCTTTCCTTGATATAGGACAAGCTTTTGATAAAGTATAGCATGAAGGTCTTCTCTACCTACAAACTGAAAAGCATACTACCAAAGCAATTTAAAGATATATTACAATCCTATCTGACTGAGAGATACTTTAGAGTGAGGCATGAAAATTCATATTCTGATTTGAAAGAAATAAAAGCGGGAGTTCCTCAAGGGAGCATTCTAGGAGCAGTTCTCCACTTACCCTAGTAGTGATATTCCTAGCGTTGATAAAAATACTACATCAAAAATTGCAGATAATATAGTCATATTTCAAGCCAAATACAGCCAAAATTCAAGATGGGACTAGAAATTGGAGAATGAAATTGAATGAAGCAAAGTCGATTCATTATTCATATCAATTTCACCAATAAGAAGGATCTGCTCGTACCAATAATCATCAACAACCAAATTGTACCATATGCTAACTATGCCAAGTATCTAGGTATGACCTTGAACGCAAAGCTTCCCTGGAAAGCCCATGTCAAGAAGAAGAGAAGCTTGGAATCAAATATAAGAAACTTGGCTGATTGGAAGAAACTTCATCCTTCCAATACGAAACAAAATACTCTTGTACAAACATATATTATAACTAGTATGGACATATGGTATTCAACTTTGTGGGTGTACTAAAGACAGCAACATCAATGTCATACAACGATTTCAAAAGAAGGTGCTAAGGAACATTGTGGACGCTCCTTGGTATGTCAAGAATAGCGATCTTTATAGAGACCTGCACGTCAACCTGGTGTCCACCGAGATCTAGAGGCATACGTTGAAGAGCGGCGGACAATTCCACCAACACGACAACGTCGAGGCGATCCAGCTGCTAGACAATGGAGGGCTGGTGCGGAGGCTCAAAAGGAGGAATCCGTTTGAACTAGTATAGTGCATAGTTCAATATTAGTGTCCAGTGAAAGAGCAGAGCGGAATCTAGCTTTTATAGTGCAGTCAATAAGTGTACATATTTATTTAACAATAGCAGTAATAATTTCCAATGAGAAATTCGCTGTTTCATTTTTATTGTAGTATGTTAGAATAGTAAATATTAGCTCATTATACTTTAGACTAGATGGCTATTTGGGTGTTATTCTCAAATGCGAGTATCTCAAATGTGCAAGTATTTTAACTTATTTTCAGGCTTATTTGTGTTTATTATGCAAAATTTTCAACACATTTCTAATAATATCTGCATATTACCAATTAAAAGCCAAAACCTAAGCTCCGTAACCTTCTCTTTGAGTTATCTTTGGTCATTTTTTGAAAATTGAAGAACTTTCTCGAAAATTGATATTGTCAAAAAATATTTTTGTTATTAAATCAACAATTATGTAAATAATATATCCTCAAAATTTCATGAATTTATCTCTTACCGAATTTGAAATTATCTGTCCTAAAAATGTAAACTTCGTGCTAATACTATTGTAAATAGGTGCTCATATCTCAAAAATGAATAATAGTAAAAAATTACATGAGAAAACTATTTAATTTTAATAACTTGATAGTATACAAATCGACAAACTAAAATCGAAAAATATCACCAGTAAAAAGTTTCTCTAACCTGTTGCACAGCCTTAATTGAATCTGTCTATTATTGGTCTATTCAAGTTTTGAGAATATCTTACTTTTACATTGAGCTTGTACACTAAAACTAGAACAAATGGAGGTAATTATCGTTCTAGAATGCTCAAGCCTTTGATGAATCAGAATTTATGTGATGTGACCAACACAAATTGTTCAAAATAATAGATAGAAATCGGGGTGATAGGTTAGCTAAACTCGATTACAATTCATTCAAGAAAAGGGTTAAAATATTGATCAGGAATACAAAAGAAAGATATTATAGATCACGTTTTACTGAGAATAGAGGAAATAGTAAAAAGCAATGGGAGATGATAAACACGCTGGTGTGTTTATTATCAAAAATTGAAGTTTTAGTTTTTTAAGAAATGAGGGGTTGTAACTCAAAGTGACATCAATAAAAATGTTCTATGATACTTTTATCCAAAATGGCGGCTGATTGAAGTTTTAGTTTTTGAATAAATAATATTGATAAAGTTCAATCAGCCGCCATTTTGGATAGAAGCATCATGGAACATCTTTATCGATGCCATCTTTCTTGTTTTAAAAAAGCCTTTAAAATGATGTACCTCACAATGGGTGATTACATTTTAAAATATTCGAGTTACAACCCCTAAGTCACCCCTTATGAGGGGTTGAAATTCAGTTGGACGTCAAAAGGTAGAGTATTTGACCAATAACTTATCCTGAAAGTTACAGTATTATATATGCAACAGTCTCCAACTTATTGAAGGGTTCCCATACATATGACTCACCTGAATATCCTTTGTTGAGATTTATCATTCAAATCCAGATAGACCATTCGACGGCTTTATTTGCTTCATCATATCGATGAAACGAACACGGTTTATTCTATTTAGGCTAATTAACTTCGTAAATACTTTACTTCCATATCAAACTTTTACATTGTCAGGTGTTCTGAGTAACAGGTCGACTTGATTTTTTCCATTTTGTTCCCCTTTTGACCATACTGAAAGTTGGTAGCCGTACTAATCACATGAGTTGATTGACTTCTTTTGAAACTTTTTCCATGCTCTTGCTATATATTTATTGACTTATTATGTTCACCATTTTTGTTCTAATCTCTATAATGTGTAAAATGGTTCACAATACCAATAAGTGAAAGAATAGTTTGTTTTAAATGTCTGAATTATCTTTATTCATTTGTAATATTCTTTCCGAATGATTGACTTTAAGTTGTTTTATTATTTTTACTGTTATTCATTTTCAACAATCGTATTTTCTATCTTCTCAGAGAGTATTGTCACATCAAGAAGACCAGGCTCTTCTAAAAGCTTACATTGCTGAGTGGCGTAAATTTTTCACGCAATGCAATTACCTGCCAACACCATTCCGTCAATTGGAAAATTCGTTAGCTGGAAAAACTTCAGCTGCAAAGAAGCCTCCAAATGATGAAAGTATTGTAAGAAAGGTACGTCAAGCTGAATTTCATTCTGAATAATTAATGATTTATTTAATTTCATTTTTCAAAGTGTTCTACTAGAAAAGTTCCAATCAAGTAAAGAATGCAGTAAGAAATAATTCCTTTAACATGAAATATACATCACTTGTACGTCTTTTATCGAGGTAAGTATATGTATATGCCAATAAGATTAGTTCTGTAAATTTGATCAAGTTGAATGTTCTTGATGAATAAAAAATTGTTTGCAAATAGAATGTTGAACTGAATAAATTTTGATAGACTTGTAAAGACTGTACTTTTCACAGAGCTTCATCAAAGTGATACTCGTTCTCACCGCTTCTTTCTTCATATACCACAACACCGAGCCGCATATTCGGAGCTTCGTTCTGTGTTACGGCTTCGCGTGAATTGGAATGCTCTGACACTTGATATTATCCTTTCCCCATCCTCACTGTTCCGAAAGAGAGTGCACTGACACCTAGTTCTTGCTTCTGGGTATCAACTTATGGCTGGAAGCTTGGAGGAGTTGTGTTTCTTTCATAATGACATACATTTAAGAAATGCAGATAATGCGTTTTACATAAGGTTCACAAACAGTATGACTTGTTTTCTTCTTTTATTTCTCTTTATATTCCATTTCTCTTATAATTCTGTTACTTCTGATCTTTCTGTGTTGTTCACAGTGTAATCCACGTTATTACTGTACTTATATAATATAGTCCAATCAAATGGCCGTTTTTCAGGAAACAGCCCCGAAAGAATTTTTCTCGACGGTTCTTTATTGCAAGAAAAATTAGGAAATAAAAATAATATTTTTTTTCAATTGGCTGTAACTTTTGAAAGGTATTGAAATTGAAAGTATAATTTATGGGAGTGGAAAGATAAAAAAATCTCTAAAACCTGGACTACTTTTTTGATTTTTTATCTGAAGTGTTTCACAAGATACGCAACTTTGAATATGCGAGAAATTTGTGATATATTCCCCATTTTCATTATTTTCTCATTTTTCTTGCGATTTCACTGTTATTCAAGAGTCTCTAAAACGAGTACAATAAATACATGATAGAAACTTGTGATTGGTCTTTCAAATGAAAGAGAATTTTATGCTCTATATAAGCTGGGCTTACTCAAATTTATCTTGCATTACTTTTTATTATCGAAAAACTGTCGAGACTATCAAAATGAGAAAAATATCGCAAATTTCTTGATTTTTTGAAACAAACGTATTTTACTCCACGATTAGGCTATATTTTTACAAAAATCATTTACCTCACATGAAAGAGGAGATTCTGTTCTTTGATTCAAGACTAAGTACCATTTTTTATCATTTCGGGTTACCGAGATACACAGTTTTGAATATAGAAATTGGCCATTTTTCTGTGTATTGAAATATGGGCTAAAATAAACTAGGAGGAATTTATACAAGGAGTATTTTTTATCAAATTTCAGTTATGGTACATGATTTTGAACCGCC
Organism: Nilaparvata lugens; assembly: GCF_014356525.2. Lineage (NCBI taxonomy): Eukaryota > Metazoa > Arthropoda > Insecta > Hemiptera > Delphacidae > Nilaparvata > Nilaparvata lugens. The sequence continues at coordinate 34,907,888 of NC_052510.1, forward strand.
TTGACGAGCTGAGAAGAATGAGCTGTAGTACAAGGAGATGTGATCATTCTGTCAAAAGTTATAATTGTTTAAAACTTTAAAGATCCTTGACGTATCCTTATGCTTAAAAAAAAGTCAGAAATTTTGGGGGTGAAGCCGCCCTCTGGTGTGTCAGCAAATTTCAGATTCGAATTCAGCGCCCCAAAATACATATAGAACCGTCGAGAAAAATTCTTTCTAAATTACTGTAAGCTACTGTGATTGATATGAAAGTATTAATACTGTATAAATATTATCCTTAAATATTAATCCTTATAAATATACGGCTATAGAGTTGTGTTCTTAAAAGTGTTAAAATTATTATTGCTTCAGATTCCTAGGTTAGTGTTCTGTTTAAATGACACTTTATTGATTATTAAAATAGAAAGAAAAATCACTTGGAAATGGCATCAATGTCCGAAACATGTTGTGATTAAATATTTCAAAAAAGGGTACTAAGATCTTTATTTTTCTTTCTATTTCTATAAAAGTAGCCCTATACAGAAAAGAGATAAACAAGTGATTATTGTATGTTGTGTTATATGTTGACAGTTGATGCTTGACAGTTGGAATCAAAGTATATTCTGTGATATCAAACAACGTCTCCAAGACTCAGCCATGAAGTTGGTGCATGCCGAAAGAAATGGAGACGCATTCGATTCTCAACTCGTCATTGGCGTTCGAGAATCTTATGGTAAGCCAGTTCATTGTGCCTTTCTTCATTTTATAATGAAGTAATTATTGCAACCCTTCTATGTCAATTTATCATTGCTTACAAAGACAATTATTTTGTGCAGTCTCTCAACTGTGATAGCGTTCAACAGAACAGCGTATAACTGCACTTGGTTGATTATTATCATAAATATCGGGGCACCGAGCTTCGCTCTGGAGTTCAAAAGCATAGAAGCATAAAAGCATATTCATATTTATATTTATTTATTGTTACACAGAACACAATTCTTTTAAATGATTAGGGAAGGATCTACAGGCACAGTTCATTCCCCGAATTTCGATGTATACACTATAAATACGGTAGTCCAAAAATAAGGTTATGTTCCTAACACTTAGATAATTTAAGTCCAATTTTTAGTCTAAACATTTTAAAACAGATAGTTCTAATTTAGATTTTTTACAAACCAAATTGAATAACAAAATAACACTTGCTAATCACTTGAAACTGTAAAGTGATGAAAATGTTGATATAGTACTTCAATTTAGAATGATATACTAGGCCTATGTTTGCTACAATATTTGTTAATATAAATACAAAATAATGGATCTTGAATAAAATCATAATTATCATTGGTCAACAAATCAGATATGTTCATCAAGTCGTTTAGTTTCGTGCCAGGTAATATTTATCATGAGATCAGCTGATTGATTGCAATAGTTTAACAGCTGAACATAATTCTGCCTCACTCCCCACTCTCCTAGCACAAACATCTTCCATTATCGACAGACGACGAAATTATCAGCTGTTTTTCCAATCATGAATATTTAGTATCCTTTTCATGTCCTTCAGCGAGTTCTCCCAGGAGACCATGTGCAATTGAATTTTTATATCAAGAACCTCCTATATTGCAATTTTCATTAAAATCCTTAGAGCCGTTTTCGAGATCTGTTGGACATACATTAATGCATAAATAAATACATACAGAAATTGCTCGCTTAATATAATTAAGGATGGAGGAATTAGGCCGGTTACAGAGCTCGACCGACCGTCAGTGCGTAGGTCAGCCGCGCTTGTCTTTTCCATAGAGATTCCATGTATCCGTACAGAGCAGGACTGACGGCACGCACGCGCACGGTCAGGACCATGCGTGTTATACAGCGTACGAAGACCATCGGTCGAGCTCGTGCGCATCCGTTCCATCGGTCGACTGACGCACTTTTGAAACAATTAGAATCTTTCAGAGCTGTACTGATCAGTAGCCCGATCGCAACATAACCAATGTGCTGACACCTCTGCCCGACAATCAGCTGATATTGAATTGAATAGCATAATGAATGAATTCAATTAATAGTGTAATATTCGAATTCAGAGTTTTTCTATATATTTCTTCAATCATTTCTAAATTTTTTATTGAAAAAATCATATATTATTAATATTATCTATATTTAGTCGATCCGTTGCTTAAAGTGACTGCAATATTCCCAATGGTGATACAAGCTCGAAATAATTCATCAAAATTTCTGATGGAGATTCTGAGTTTGAAAAATGTATCTTACCCCAAGCAATGATGTATATAATGGTACTAAATTCCCTTTGAAATGCTCTTTGGGCGACCATCGGGTGAACTTGATATCTACGTCTTTTAATCTTTCGTTTACGAAGATAATAAGCTGCAATTAAACAATCTGTAAAGGCGTCCATTTTATGAGTCAGAAAAACTGATGTATTGTCAGGATGGTGCATACGCACTGACGGTCGGTCGAGCTCTGAATGTGTAAAACTGATTCATCGATGCGTACGGTCAGGATGGTACATACGCACTGACGGTCGGTCGAGCTCTGTAACCGGCCTTAGGATGGCAGTGGATGAAGTTGACAGTTGCTTGTGTGGTCGTTGTGAAAAAACGATCAATAAGAATGATATATTAATTAGTCTAGTTTGTATCCTATAAAATAGTTTCATACAATCAAGTTAGTAGGCCAATGATAATTTGTTTGGTTTGAAGGGATGAACATTTCACTATCACTAACACCACCTTCAAGCCATCAATTCACAACACAAATTTCACTTCACTAACTCATGCGGTTTTGTTCTTTTGAGCCTCCTGACCAGATTATCAACATCAAGCAGCTGGATTGCCTCTATATTGTGCTGGTGGAGTCTCTCTTCATGCTTGGCCGCAAAGTGCTCAATAACTTTCGTGACTGTCTCCAATTGAAGGTCGCGATGAAGATCAGCATTTCTGATGTACCAAGGAGCGTCAACAATATTTCTTAGTACCTTATTTTGAAATCGTTGGATAATTTGTACATTGGATGGTTTAGTACAGCCCCAAAGTTGAATGCCATAAGTCCATACTGGTTTCAGTAGCTTTTTATATAGTAGAATCTTGTTGTATATGGACAGCCTGGATCCTCTTCCCAACAACCAATAGATCTTTTTGAATTTAATTCCTAGTTCTTCCCTTTTCTTCTTGACGTGTGCTTTCCATTTGAGCTTGACATCCAGCGTCATACCCAAATATTTGGCAGTATTAGCATGTGGAATGACTTTCTCATTTATATATACTGGAATATATTGAATTCTTTTATTAGTAAAGTTCACATGTACAGACTTGGTATCATTTAGTTTAATTAGCCAATGATTTGTCCATGTGTTTACTTCATTAACTGCTCTTTGTAGCTTTTCTGTAGATTCCTCAATATCTTCTGCGACTGAGAGAATAGCAGTATCATCTGCAAATGTAGCTATAGTGACTCCTGCTGGCTTTAGAATGTCACTAGTGTACAGTGTATACAAAACTGGTCCTAGCACACTTCCTTGGGGTATACCAGCTTTAATTTGCCTTGATGTAGAATATTCATCATCCAGCTTCACTCTGAAATATCTCTCGTCCAGGTAAGACTTCAATAATTGACTATATGCTGCGGGTAGGACTTGTTCTAATTTATGGCACAAGCCTTCATGCCAAACCTTGTCGAAAGCTTGGGCAATATCTAAGAAGACAGTAGAACATACTTTTTTCTCCTCAAGGCATCTTTCTATTACATCTGTTAGTCTGTGTACTTGATCAATTGTTGAATGTTTACTACGGAATCCAAACTGGTGAGAAGGTATAACTTGTTTATCCTGTAGAATTGGTTTTAATCTTGCCAACAGTAATCTTTCAAAAAGTTTTGATAGTACCGGTAAGAGTGATATTGGTCTATAAGAGGTTACTTCACTTAGTGACTTTCCGGGCTTAGGTAGCATTATAACTTCGGCTACTTTCCATAAACTTGGCACGTACTTTAAACGGAAAGCTGCATTGAAAATATGACTCAATTTCACAATTGCTTTTCTAGGAAGATGTTGAAGTATTTCTCCTGTTATGAGGTCATATCCGGGTGATTTCTTCTTTGCCATATTATTTATTTCTTTTTTAACTTCTCTTGGCGATGTTGGAGGGATATCCAAAAGTCTTGGCTGTATGATTACATTTATTCCATCATTGAGCACTCTATCATCATGAGGAGTAAATGTTTTCTCAAGATGGTTTGCAAACAAAACCACTTTTTCCTTACTGCTGTGAGCCCATGTTCCATCTTCTTTTCTTATTGGTGCCACTTGTTCCACTGGTCTCTTTATTTTCTTTGTCGCTCTCCATAGTGAGTAGTTGGTACTGGCCTCATTACTTAGTTCCTCCATGTAAGTGTTAATCTCTTGCTGTTTTATTTCATGTATTGCTCCTCTCAAGTTCTGTGTAATTCTATTCAGTTCTATTTTACTTCTTGGATCTCTTGTCGTTTGCCAGATTCTTCTAGTTCTTCTTCTTTCTGCTATCAGCTCTCTTACTACTAAGTGGGGGAGTGTTTTCCCATGCAGATTGTTGAATGTTCGTTACAAACTCTTGTACTTCATTTTCCAGCTCTTCAGTCGTTTGTAGAGATGTGTCTAAATCAATTTTATTTTCTATCATGTGCTTTAATGATTAGTCTCTGACTAGGTGCTAATTTTTAAATAATATAAAAAAATAAGAATGATATATCGATTCAGTGTAGTGCTTTATGTGGTGAAAAATTCCATTTAAAGTGCGAAAACATTCCATCAGTAAATTTCGGGAAGATCTGCGAGCTGGGTGATCTGGTAAGGTGGCACTGATCCAGTTGTGATTTGAGGTTAGATCAGTTTCGTCTACTACAGTTCAAACCGGTTGATCTCCTAGATTTGAATATTAAACTGAATGAGATTGTAGATAGAATCAGTGATGTGAACAGTGAAAATATCAAATTGTCTGAAAAGTTAAATTCCACTTTACAATGTACCGGTAATACCAATCCTCAATTGGAATGTAGGCCTTCTGCCAACGGTAGGAGATCGTCAATTGGTAATCTCAGCTTTGAAGGATTTCCTAGTCCAAGGAGATTGATGCGATTGCTACTAGAAAGAATAATTTGAAGAAATCTGTGAAGTCTAAAGTGGAGAAATTCGAAAAAATAGCAAATTCAGACTTGACTGTTGATAACAATAACTTTGTGATTTCCAATAGTCAGAGTAAAAATCAAACAAATACTGAAGCTTTTGAAACGAGCAATAGGACTGAACATCAGGTTTGTACTCATTTGTATGCAGATAGTGAAAGTTCAAGTATATCTTTAAGGGAAAAAGAAAATGACTGGAAACTAGTGACAGGTAGAAGGCAAGCAAAGAAAGTTAATAAGGCTAATCGCAAATTTGAACACAAACTCATTATTGGCTCAGGTTCGATTGGCCAGAGCTTCTATCTGGTGAAAAAAGGCCTGGTTCCATTTTGGCAAAATCAAAAAAGAAACTTCTGTAACAGATGTTGAATCATTTCTGGCATCAGCTCTCCCTCAGCTTGATATATTGGTGAAAAAGCCAAACTCTAAGGGTGCTCATGATAGTTTCAAGTTGGGTATTGATTTCAATCATCGTGAAAAAATTACAGAGCCTTCATTGTGGCCAAAGAATATTACTCTGAGGCGTTTTTTATTCATGAGACCCAGGGGGAGCCAGATGAAATAGGGATGTCAGTGCAGTCGGTGCCAGTCTCTGCAGTGAATAATAGACTCTTAAGCTGTGTTTTCGTAACGGGCAGAAGCAGAATCGATTGCAGCGCACCCAAGCGGGCAGAAACAGTAACATTCAAAGAACTAGTTCTTTGACATGAATTTTGCTTTATAGGCATGTCAATCAAAGAGTTAACTTTTCATTTCCTATGCTTGAAATTTGTAAGGGTTAACTATTTGAAGTAACTGATTGTATTTTATTATAAATAAGATATTATTTTATTAACTAGAAGCATTCCATTATTAATAAGATATTATTATAATTATTTTATTAACTAGAATCAATTGTCTTTAGAGTCAATGCATGTTCTTTGAATCACATCGTTTATATATAGGTAGGCCTACCTACTTGTATGAGTACCTTATTCAACTTCAAAGGCCTATTGAAGCTCTATCGAAAAAAAAATTCAAATTAATAAATAAGTGCTTTACTTTTGGCATTTTTGGAATCTACGGGTTATATTACACCAAGGGAAATCAATATTGTAAACGTTTTTAAGGCAATTTTATTTTAGCAGTCCCCTTTTTGATCATTGGATGGGTACGGTCCCGGCTGATATACATGTATAAGAATCGTGAGGCCCATTGACTGCCTAAATCAATATGCCTTCTCAGGCAATGTTCAATTAGGGACTCCTCACCAGTAAAAGCTATACGAATATTAGAAATAATTATTAATATAGATTAACACATATGACATGTACAAAGTGTATTCAAACAGGCGAACTAATTCTAATATTATTGTTGAGATAACTATATCTTGCTAGAATAAACAGGTTCTGTTATGGTACTTTAAATAACACATAGCCTATTTTAAAATGGATAAATATTTATTAATTATAGAAGGTAACTAGTACCCTTGTGATATTCCAAAATGAAACATGATTAGTTTCGACATTTTCAATAAGGACTCTCTTGACAATGACATAATTAGAAACTGGTCATGCTTATTTCGAATATATTAGGGTAGGCCTACTAGTTATCTTCTATAATTAAACATTAAAGTTGCCCTATTAAAATAATACTTTATTATAGTGAGGTCCACGTTATAATGACAGTATTTGATAAACTTTGGTTTAGCTATCCTTGTCTATCATTCGACAAAGCCGGTGGTAGTATCCTTTTCTAGGTCCACAACGGTGCCAATTATGTTTTTGACAGTGTAGAAATATGATTAATCAATGCAGAGAATCGGCATCGCTATTCTTCTATCTTTATCCACTGTCATTATAACGTGGATCTCACTAAAGATATTCATTAGAATTAGAGTAGCCATTCAAACTCCTTATTTACTATAATGTTCTAAAAGCTTATCAATTCTAATCAAAACCTTGGAAATATAGCCTAGAAGGTAGAATTAAAAGTGATTATATATTATTTGATGTGGTTTAGAACATAATATTTTCAACTTTTGCTTGAGTTATTTTTCATATTCAAAGAATTATTACCCCTTCAATGCAGTACATAAGTACTATTACTTACTTCTTAATGCAATACATAATTGTGATAGCCTACCCTATTTTATATCCAATTCAAGTCTATTATTTAACTACATGTTACCTTTAGCATTTGCCAGTCAGCAATGTTAAATAATTTTACTATTTCCAAAAAAAACAGAAGCCATACAGAACCAATAGAGTTGTTGATAATAGTTCGATGCTGTTGGGTTGAATATAGTTTTAAAAATCTCTCAAGTATAAACCATCAAAACTAATTTTATTAGCTTCATGTCACTTGCTGTTTTCTTCAAAACTACCTGAATTGAAGCAGGAGCAATCGCCCAACCCCCCTACCTCCCAAAGAGGATATTATTATGAATAACATGAAATAAACACATCAAGATTTACTGAAAAAAATTATATATTTCTTAGATTAGTCCATCTCTTTTTTCTGTAGGCTACTACATCATACATGAATCATATCCATGGAATATTATTCATAGTTGATTTTCTTTGCCATCCTCTACTTCTGGCTGGTACACCACTAAGCCTGAAATCAAAAAGTTATAGATAATTATTTATTATTCATTATAAAAAAACTTTGCAAAGTGAATTCTGAAATTGATTGTTTGTGATCTGTATAAGTTTTCAATTACATTTCTTGGCAAGGAACCCCCCCCCCCCAATAATGAAAAAGTAATATTATATGAGAAATTCCAATAAATTCCAACAATCAGTTGAATTATTATCACCATCAATCTCCATGCACGAATTGGGATTAATAAGTGTGCCCCAAGGTCAAAACAACTTGTCGGTGAACAACATATTTTTGGATACCATGAACAATTCATTCATTTCTGTGGTCAGTAGGCCTACTTCTCGACCGTTTGGTTTACTAAACTCTTCCAAAATGTACTGCATAAAGTAAATTTTGATTCTATATTTAGAGTTCATTTCTGTGGTCAGTAGGCCTACTTCTCGACCGTTTGGTTTACTAAACTCTTCCAAAATGTACTGCATAAAGTAAATTTTGATTCTATATTTAGAGAAACAAGTTTAATGAAACAAATGGAAATATAATCAATTAATTGCTTAATCTGAAATGATGATTATCTACAACATTATAAGTAGAACTAAGTGATTTGAAAATAAATACCAAACTGTAAATATATAAATCTCTCAAAATAATGCAGGTATTTCATCCATGAATTCAATCATAAATTTTAAAAGGTGGAATTACTGTCATTGAAGCTATTATTCAGTGTTTTCTACCAGCACTTGCTGAGTGAATTTTTGAAGTCATCTATTCATAGTTCTAATGTATGGTCATTCATAAAGTTCAACATTCACTCAAGATCAAGATGGACAGTTGAGAAGATTGTTTTAAAAACAATGTATTCACTTATCATTCAGGGAATAGAGCTGTTCATAATATTTGGGATTCCTTCCATAAAGAAATAATTTATGTAACAAAATCTAATAATGTGATAACATTTTAACATCAAATCATTGATTTAATGTTATCACATTATTAGATTCTGTTACATAAATTATTTCTTTATGGAAGGAATCCCAAATATTATGAACAGCTCTATTCTCTGAATGATAAGTGAATACATTGTTTTTTAAACACTCTTCTCAACTGACCATCTTGATCTCATGTGGATTCACGTTGTTTCGAAATATTGTATACTGTAAGCTATTAATGATTTAAAAATTCAGTCAGTTTTTCAATTATTTTAGTCACATACCATAGTTATGTCTTACTATTTGAATATCTTACATCAAATCGATAATAAATCATCGAAGTGGATAAGCTTTTTGAAAAAATTGGAAATTTTATAAAATGACATCGCCTATATAAAGTTTGAAAAATGAGTGTAATTTTATCTTACGTAACTAACTTATTCTAACCATGGGTTCCAAAGAATTTTTCCATCCTGGTCAACAAAAAATAATTCATATGCATTTCCTTTTGAGCACATTCTCTTCAATATTTTGTTTGTAAATGGTACCTGAAAAATGAACATATTTCTTAATCTTTCAACATATATCCATTTTGGAGATAAAGTGAAGTTAATCATCAATGATAATACATAGTTTGGACTTTGAATAAATTAGAAGTGAACTGTGTCTCAATAAACTATTTACATTAGATAGACTATACATAAGTAGGTATATAGCCTACTTACATTCGTAGCACATAACAGAAAACACTTTATAATATAAATTAAAATAGGAGTCACACGACATGGATAGATTAAAAACACTAAAAAACTTACATTACACTCTCTGCTCGGTTGAGAAAGGGGACACATTTCCTCGAAAATTTCCGATTATAATGTAAGTTTTTCAGTGTTTTTAATCTATCTATGTTGTGTGTCTCCTGTTTTAATTTATACTATTTACATTGATATACCTGGCCTCAAGCAATATATCGATCAATAGAGCATGAATAAGTGTTTTAAATACATGACTATTTTAGTTTTAAATGAGTTTGGTAGCAATGGTCAACCAGAAAAATAGTACCTATTTTATCTTTTTTCAATGGCAGTCTTTCAATATTCAATTACACTGACTCTGATCAAGTTATTTCTATAACAATCTATGTAATTTTGTTTCCAAGTGAATTTAAATTAGCCTAATCAAAAGAAGATTAATTTATAGATAGGTACCAAAGACAAAGTAAATGTTCTAATAGTCAGGTTAGTTTTGTTATCGTATTGATAAACTATGAGTTTACAATATTTTGAGGTGCAACAAGGATAATGGTAGTTTAGGACTTAGAATGTAATGGAAAACTTCAAAGTCAAATAATGATGTTATTTCCAATAAATCGGTTTGTGAAAACTACTAGCTGGATTATAAAAAATGTATTTTGTGATTAGGCTAACTCAATGAAAGTGTAAAAGATTGTTAGCATGAAATACTAAAATTATACTTTAAATAAATATATAAACTTTCGTCAACTTCTAACTTCTTGAAAAATAAAAAAGATAGCAATTTAGACCTAGAGACTAGGTTATTAAAGGCCTACTACAGTAGGCTACCTGAATAAAAATTGTAAACATGCTGGTAGGCTACTTATAAAAATTATATCAAATTGTGTACGGTGGATCTAGCCTACTTTATTATGAGAATTTTAAGTCTACTTACTTGAATCCTCTATCACATCAGCAATTTTTAACCATATTCTATTTTTCAAATAGGTAATTTGTTGTGCAGGTCTGGAAAGTACAAAACTTTGAACTGTCGCATCAAATTTATAATGAATTTTACGCCTTTCTGTTGTAAATCCATTTTCAATTTCTCTTGTAAAAATTATAAGAATAAGAAAGAAACCAATGGAAATATTTTATACCTCAATTTTCTACTGCAAATTAATTTCACAGTATAATAGTAGCAATCCGAAATCTGACAACCAACAGCAAAATAATATCAAAACAAACCATTCAACAATTAAAGATTGAGGTTAAAAAGAACATGGCGTCTGATCCAGAGAAAGATTATTCTGCCGGTGTCACGTGATCAGAGCAGAAAAAGAATTCGAAGCTGTCTGTTCCTGTCAACAGAATCCCGAAATTAGTTCTTTTTACAAAACGGTTCACGAGCAGTGATCGGTCGAAGCAAAATACCATTGTGTTGATAGGCCTTGAAAAGAACGGCAAAATGAACGACAGTTCGTCTCTGATTTGAACAGTTCTTTTTTTCTGCTCAACTTTCTGCAGATGGGTGAACACTCCCATAAGAACCAATGTTAATTTAAAGTGAATTCTGTCGTCTGCCCGTTACGAAAAATAACAATTTCCTAACAACTATAGACCAGTCTCAATTTTGCCAGTTCTGTCAAAAATATTTGAGATCATAATAGCTGGCCAATTGTATGAGTTCTGTGAGCTGAATGGTCTGTTTGCTGACACTCAGTTCGGGTTCAGGGCTGGACGGTCAACAGTGGGCGCTGTTGATTGTATAATTAAAGGGATATGTGATAGTTTTGAAGGGGGGAGCCTTGCTGGGCTGACGCTATGTGATCTCAGCAAGGCTTTTGACACCCTGGATCATGAAATCTTGCTGTCTAAGTTGATTCTCTATGGTGTCGTTGGAGGCTCTCTCCAGCTTCTACGCTCATACTTGGGTGGACGCAGGCAGGTGGTGGGCTCTCACGGGTTAGAGCCCTGATTTATGGGGTGCCCCAGGGATCTGTGCTGGGACCCCTTCTGTTTCCGATTATGATCAATGATGTTGCCCTTACAGATCATAGGATGGTTGTATGCTACGCCAATGACACCTCTATCATGGATGTTGGCAGGATTATGCATGAGGTCCAGGACTTGATGAATGCATCCAGAGGGGCAGCTGCCGACTGGTTTGCTGCTAACCGGTTTGCCTTAAACAGTGAATAGACACAAACCATTGTCTTCAGGCTTAGGAATGGGATGCAGTATGAGTTCCCTCCTGTAAAGCTTGTGGGCTTCCATCTTGATAGGAAACTGTCTTGGAGGGAGCATAGTCATACAGAGTGTCTGCTGCAGGTTGAACAGAGTCCTATTTCTGCTGAGGAGCCTGAAGAGCTGTGTTCCCGAGGCATATCTCCGTATGAGCTACCATGCGTTCTTCCACAGTGTGATGTCATATGGCATGTCTTGCTGCTACAAAAAAGGCTGTGAGAATTCTGTGTGGTGCTGGATACCTAGCCCCTTGTAGGCCACTCTTTGTTGAGCAGCGTATTTTGACTGTGGTTGGCCTCTTCATTTTCAGGTCTGTGATTGGGGTAGTTGGGGAGGTGGGTGTCCTGCCTACAAGGGGTGATGGCCATGGGCATAATACCCGTAATAGGAATAGGCTCGACCTCCCGTATTGCAGGCTTGGGAGAACGCAGGTTAGTTCGGCTTACATGGTGGGAAAGATCATCAATAAGCTACCCATTACAGCGGTAAATGCCACTGGCAATCCTGAGGAGAACGTTGAGGCTGTTCCTTGAGGATCACCCGTTTTTTGCGCTGAATGAGTTTTTCAGTTGTGAAAGTGCTGCTTTGGAGCGGTATTTTACTTGATGCCTGCTCTTGCCTTGAGTGCATGCTTTTTCTCTCATTTTTAATGACTTGTCTATCTGTAACCATCCAACGTGGTTCACATTATGGACAGAAACAAACATAATAATAATAATAAATAATAATAATAATAATAGGATAATGAAATCGATGTTATTTATCATTATATTATTATAACCTAAATGTCAAAATTTCAAAGTAATTCTACTCCGATTAAACATCTACAATGATTATTGTCTTATTTTTATTATTATTATTATTATTATTATATTATTATTATTATTATTATTATTATTCATGTTCTCCTCCTCCTCATCCTCCTTCTACTCCTTCTTCTCCATCTTTTCTTCTTCTTCCTCCTCTCCTCATCCTCCACCGTGGAGTCACCATTAAATATTCTTCCCAAAAGTTATTTTCATTATAAAAATACATACTTATTATATACTGCTTTCAATTATTGCTTGTGCTCATTTCCATATTTAAAATGAATTCTTATTATTATTGTACTGAGTTTTTCTTTTCCAGTTAATCTGTGCTCAAACGCAGACGATAAGCTGCAAATATACAGAGAAAACTTCGAGAAAGCCTACATTGAATCGACAGAGACGTTCTACAAGATGAAAGCACCACAATACCTCCAAGCGAATGGCGTCCAAAATTACATGAAGTATGCTGATGCAAAACTTCGCGAAGAGGAGATTAGAGCGAGAAAGTACTTGGAACCATGCAGTGGCTCGGTTCAAGTGGTACGTCTTATTCAATAAATATGCACCTTAAATTATTTTTATAACAGTAAGATTTCAATTATATTCAAATTCAACATTATTTTCAACACAGAATCTATAAAGAACTTGATTAAAAATCGAATAATCAAAGATAATGAATAGTTATCTAAAATTAAGATTTTCGTTTCATTTCCATCAAACTCCCAAATGTCAAAATTCCAAGTTGAAGAAGATTGGTTTGCTATACTACTCTGTTATTATACAAAGCAGATAGCTCTCTCATGTTCCAACCAAAACTGCACCGTTTCCAAATTGCCAGGAATGTTTTCAGGCTTTGTAGAAATATAATGTACTACTTGAATATTCAATCTCGATCACAATATTTTATTATTAAATCATGAAAAGATATATTTTCTTGTTATTATTTGAGTGCTGATTGTAATTTGTTATGGCAAATAAATCTTATTCTTATTGTAAGTAACATGGGCAAGCCACATCAAAGTTATTTGAGATAGAGTTGATTATTATCAAGAACAATCAATAATTTTTACTTTCCTTGCCCTATTACCATAGGTAAGGAAAGTATTGCTTTCCGAAAAAAATTAAGGTACCCCAATTTCTAAATTTCTATACGTTTCAAGGTCCCCTGAGTCCAAAAAAGTGGTTTTTGGGTATTGGTGTGTGTGTGTGCGTCTGTGTACACGATATCTCATCTCCCAATTATCGGAATGACTTGAAATTTAGAACTTAGGTCCTTACACTATAAGGATCCGACACGAATAATTTCGGTCAAATGCAATTTAAGATGGCGGCTAAAATGGCAAAAATGTTGTCAAAAACAGGGGTTTTCGCGATTTTCTCGAAAACGGCTCCAACGATTTTGATCAAATTAAAAAATACCTAAAAAATTCATTGATAAGCTCTATCAACTGCCACAAGTCCCATATCTATAAAAAATTCAGGAGCACCGCCCAATCTATGCAAAGTTTGATTTTAGATTCCCAAATACCAGGCTTCAGATACAATTTAAACACAAAATTTTAAGTGGAAAAGATTGAGCATAAAAATGTCTACAATTAATGTTCAGTAACATTTTCACCTAAAATTGAAAATAGGCTCGAAATTCGAGAAAATAAGATTTTCAATTGCAAACTGTTGGTAACTGTTGATTCTATTAAATCACTCACTATGAAGAGATAGCAGACTTCGTTTGTCTGCAGAGTTATTGTCCTGTCACCAGCTGGCTCAGATCTTAGAATAGTAGACTTGAGATGCGCGTGAACACAAGCGTCAGTTGATCAATTTTCATAACGGCAAGGAAAGTTGTATGAGTGCGCCACACCAGATTTTTATCAGAGCAGATATACCAACATGACTTGGTCATACTATAGAAGGCGATGAAAAAAGAAACGTGACAACTAAGCTTCCACTGACTTTATCTTTATCAGGTATCCGACCTGAATTGACTGTTGTGTACTTTTTATTGAATCGAGGTCATTTATTTATTGTTTTTTTTCAGCTTACTGAATGCTGTGTGAATATTTTAGTTTCAAATTTCAAGAATACAGTTCTGTCAGAATGTGCCGAATTGATAAAGGCTAACGAAACCGAAAGTAAGTATAGTTACTTATAATTTTGGTAATTGCTGAGATATATAATTGGATTTTCGTTCAATAATAATTATAATTTCGTATTATCCTCATAATTTATTTGTAAACTATCATTTCAAAATATTGTTGTTTGTCGAACCACATCGTATTGAATTTACTTATTTGTAAGCCGTAATAAAATTAAATTGATTTATTGGTAATGATTAGTGATTAGCGATAATGATGCCTTTTAGTCAAAAAATAGTGTAGCGGTGAAGGTAACTGAAAGTGTTTGAAACAATGCTTATATCTAAATGTCTGCACTTCATTCTACCTTCACCGTTCCACTACGTTTTTGACACATTTGTATACATACTATCATGTACACTCTCTTTATCTTTGCGTTCAGCCAGCTTCGCTGATAGCCGAGCGTCTTTCAATAATATTAATTATTTTCTCGTCACTATTTTACTTTGTGACACCCCACTCCTACTTGGGGGGAGCCCTCCATGGCACCACCTTTTAAAAGGCGTGAGCCATCTAGGCATCACCTTAAGAGGTGTACACCTCTCAGGCATCACCTTTAGAGGTGTATGCCACTCAGGCATCACCTTTAGAGGTGTATGCCACTCAGGCAGGCATCACATTTAGAGGTGTATGCCACTCACTATGAGCGTCATCTATACCTGGTCCACAGGCACATATTTACATCGTCCATCCGGTAATCGGACTTTTATGCGTGGCTTGCCGGCCCGTTTGCGCTTACCAGGTGTCGAGACGCGGTGACAGAACACTGGATCCTTATTCCTTGAGGGACCTGGTGTGGGATCCTGGGACTGTGGGACTACTTCCTTGATGGTCGAAGACTGTGTTGGCTCTTCTACATCCGTATCAGTTGAGGGTGGTATTGACTCCTCCACATCCATGTCAGTCAATGGTGGCATTAATTCTTTCCTCACCATCTTCCTGTTTGTTGGGAGTGCTGAATTGTTTTTAGAGGATGATATCCCACCTTGGGTTATCCTCTTTGTGTTAACCGTGAGGCTATAATCTGAATCGACATGATCTGGCGTTTGCTCCACTGTGACCTCGACCGTCTCTTTGTCATTTAAGGGTGGCGTTGATTCTTTCACTTTCACCCTTTGTTTTGTCGGGCAAAGTGGATGTGTCAGTTGGTATGTGGAGGCTGGTATCCCACCTCGGGTTATCTTCTCCATGTCGACTGCTAGGCTAGACTCTGACACGTCACGAGATGGCGTTCGTTCCATCCTAACTCCCACAACTTTCTCAGAATTCGAAGTGTTTGCTCTGGCAGTTGGAGCATGAATCGGGGCCTGTCGTTTAGAGTCGGTCATCTCATCACAGTGATCAACTATGTCGTCCCAAGATGCTTGTCCTGGAATATATGAAAATTCTGCCCTGGTATCAATCAAGGCATTGAGTTT
This sequence comes from Nilaparvata lugens, assembly GCF_014356525.2. NCBI lineage: Eukaryota > Metazoa > Arthropoda > Insecta > Hemiptera > Delphacidae > Nilaparvata > Nilaparvata lugens. The sequence continues at coordinate 34,923,897 of NC_052510.1, forward strand.
GACTCCATTCAAACGAACCTGCTTGAACATCCTTCTGTTGCGACTTTTGTTGTCCTGAGAATTGAAATCTATGGCCGATATTGTTGGGACTGTTATCCTACTCCCCAATAAGAGCGGTCGTGACTTAATAGGCTGACTTGAATTCAGTGGGGGAGGATCCCACTCTACCTCTCTCGTGAATATGTGAATATTCATTCTGTTTTCTCGCATAAATTCCATGCCTAATAGCAACTCTTGTCCAAGTCCTTCCATTATAGACGCCGCTAGTGGAACTGTGATTTGTTCTATAGTTACATTAGTTGTCAGCTTCCCACTTAATGGGGTAGATCGTCCATCGGCTAATATTGCTTGGTGACGTGCTGGCTCCTTCCGTATCATCCCTATTTTCCGGAGGACTTCATAGACCTCGTTACTCATATAATTAGCTTCAGTGCCAGTATCTAGCAATGCCCGACACTTTTTACCAGTGATTGTCACGGTAATAAATAGTCTGTTTCCCTTGATGACTCTTCAATCACAGGAATCCTCTGTACCATTCGCATCACTGCTGTCTTATTTGGAGTTTTATTCTCCTTTTGCATATCACAGACACATTTCAGTGCTCTCTTTCTGCACCTTTTACATGGTGGGATTTCGGGTCAGTGTAATCTCCAGTGCCCCGGTTTATTGTATTGCCAACACACGGGTTCAGACTCACTAAGAGATGGTCTGTTATTAGTAGGGGCTATCACTGTCTCAACCTTGAGCCTTAATAATCGTTTTCGTGTCCACAGTCATGTGAACTCTCGAATTCTGTCTATTCTGTTTTTCCTCCGCCTTGATTTGTTCATACTCCCTCGCGAATTTTTCCAATTCGTCAATACTATGAACATCAGATTGCCAAATATACTATTTGTACCGTGAGAGGAGATTCTTATACACTCTCTGTAATTTATTTTCGTCTGTGAAACCTCCACGTCGCCTCATAAGTGTCATTACATCTTCGAGGAAGTCGTCAAATGACTCACCTTCCCTTTGCTTCCTTGCCTGAATTAGATTTTCCAGGTCTTCATCGTAGGTAAGTGGAAAGTAGCGTGATCTAAAATCTGTCACAAAATTGTGATCTCCACTGGTCACGACGATTACGCATCCATAGGATGGCTTTACCAACTAGTAATTCAGGTAGTGCGACTAGTAGTTCGTTGCCAGTGAGCCCATAGGCTTGTTGTAGCTCATCTAGCCTTTCTAAGAAGCATGGAGCATCTGATTGGCCGTCATATGACAGTCTCCAGCTTCTTACTTTGTCACATACAACCCCTAAGTCCATGAGGGACTAAGTTCATGCGTTGGTGGGAATGCGAGCGGCCGCAGTATCTTCCACCCAGCAATGCAGCAATGGTCGGCCTAGTTCCGCCTAGCGGACAGAAGAAAGATCAATCTAGTCGGTTATTTGATCCCTCCAGCTAGGCTCAGCCAACCAGCCGAGACAATAGCACAATGGAGTGGCGGTCTTATTCGCGTTCATCAGCAGTTTTCTTTCTCACGATTATTTTGATTTTTGTGTTACCTATAATCAATAATAACTCCAGTCACCAGTAAAAAGTTTCCAGAAGTGGTGTACTACCATATTTATGACTTTTCATGATGATTTTTAATTATTTAAAAACATTGTTGACATTCTGAGCCTTCAGGCTAAACTTGGAGTCGCTGAGGCGCAATCAGAATTTCTCTATCACGAAAAAAACCCAGCTGTTGATCTTCCGGCAACCGTTAATAGTCATCCTGCAATGCGGCCGAAACACTTCCAAGCCAGACACCCATCTCAAATGACGACAACGCCAAGCTGTGAGAAACCATCCTGCACTGCGGCGCTAGGTTTACATCTAGCCGCTAGCCCTAGATGTATTATTATTATTTTTTAATGATAGAAACTGGTAAATTGATTTTATTTTTTAATTATATTGATATTTGAACTTAATAAATTTATTTTGGGAATAATTCTTTAGTTTTTCAAAGTTAAATTTTCCATCTGGCTAAGTCTGAAGAGAGTCTTAGTAAAAACTTACATATATGGCAGGAGTAGCTGCTGAAAAAGAACATGTGAATGAATCTGGATAAGACAAAAGTGATGCATGTAGCAAAAGATCAGGGGCAGTTAGAGATATTCAGCGGGGAAAGACAGTTGGAGCAAGTAGAGTCCTTCAAGTACTTGGGAGCCACTATTGCTTGTGATGGAAGAATGAAAAACGAAATAGCAATAGAGCAGCAGCGGCAGGAAGGTTGTACTGGGCATTATCTAGAAAGTTCCTCAGCAAAAGGGAGGTGAGCCAGGCTACCAAACTAGGAGTTTTCAGATCTACATATGTTCCAATCCTAACCTACTCTTGCGAAACATGGACGCTCTCCAAAAGAGGCAAGAGTCAGCTGCAGGCCCAAGAGATGAGGTACTTGAGGAGGGTAGCGGGGAAAACAAGAAGGGATAGGATAAGGAACCAAAACATCAGAGACAGCCTGAATTCCAAACCTCTGAAGCAAACGATTGAAGCCGCACAGTTGAGGTGGATGGGATATGTGATGAGAATGCCGACTAACAGACTGCCAAGGAGGGTCTGGGAGTGCAAGGTTGTGGGTGGTAGGGGGAGAGAAAGACCGAGGAAGAGATGGGATGATGGTGTTCGAAAGATGGCGGAAGAGAGAGGCGTGGAGTGGAGAGAAGTAAGAAGGAAGGCGCAGGAAAGAGAAAGATGGAGGGCTCTCGTAAACCTTAACACCTAACGGTAAAAGAGGATTGTCTAAGTAAGTAAATTTTCCATTTATATTGATTGATTACAGGACTTCAACTGATGTTCAAATTGATGGACAGAGTTCCGGATGGTATAGTATCTATGCTACGGGATCTAGAAGAGCATATTGTCAATGCTGGCTTGGCAGACATGGTCGCCTCTGCTGATGTCATTACTCAGGTATTTCTCATCCACTTATTTTTCGCCATGAAGTACATAACATATATATGATTTTGGATCTGTTCCTAGTAATAGAAAGACGCTGTTTTACGAACACTTGAAACAGCTGATTTCGATCAGTGCACTGGAAGTGGCTACTTACGTATCACTTTCAGTTTCTGTGCCTTTTTGAAAAGAAAGTATTTATGCCCAGTTGCAGAGTCGTTACATAAAATCAAGTTTAAAATCAGTTTAAAATCATTGACATAAATGGTTGGTCGTTGCACAGTCGTTTGCCGAAGCAAATTTAACTATATCTCAAATTAGCATCACACATAAGTCACACTGCAGCTCTATCAACTTTTTCCGTACATTTTTGTACATGCTTCTATCCAACCAATGTCTTGGCATCGGGGAAAGTTTCAATCGACATCACTGTGAACAGACCTAAAAGACCTCACATAAAATTGATAAACAATTTGGTGACTCTTGGCTTTTGGTGAGATTTCTCACCATATATAGCGATTTGGAGGTTATAAACAACTTTAAAAAACATATGGAGAGAAAAAATAATTTACTCATATACAGATGGTTTTTCGTAAACATCTTTCAAAAAAAGCTATTACCACCTCTAAAAAGCATTTGGCGGGAGTAGATATTGGGTTTAACAGCACGACTTAGGTCCCATAACTCAACTGACCTAAAAACAAGATATATTTCGTAGAAATTAAATTCCTTATGAGAATTCCCAATCCAAATATTCAAGATCTATGTATTAGAATATCAACCAAAACTCTTAATACCCACTTCTGAATTACCGATATTGAATCAATCATAAATTATATTACATTAAATAAATAATATTTGAGATATCAGTTCAATTTGGGTTTTAAACAATTTATATCTTTTCTTAATGCTTTTACTGAAAATTGGTCTCAAATTCAAAAGTGGATGAAACATAACCCACTTTTTGGACTAGTATATGAATCAAAATTCGGTGAAGGAACAGTTTTGAGCAGTGTCTGTTGGTCCTTCCTCAAACATTTTAATCAATTGTTTTTTGTATAATTATATAAATAAATATAAATTCAAGTCTACGTTCCTTTACAGGATTCAGAGAAATATGTAGAAAGACTGCTTGAACTGTTCAATGAGTTCAGTGAATTAGTGAAGAATGCGTTTACTGACGACCCCAGGTTCCTGACAGCGCGAGACAAAGCCTACAAGCAGGTGGTCAATGATACAACCGTCTTTCGATTAGAGCTTCCTACAAAACAGGTGAGACAAGACGCACCCAACATACTTGAAAAAAGCAAATACCATTGATATCAAAGTACTGTATAGCAAAGTCCTTATAGTATTTACTAATAACCAGCTTAAAATAATTTTATTGGTTTCTATCTAGGAATAAAAAATCCTAGGTGACAAACGGTAATAAGAATTACTTTCATCAAAGCTTTATTATTAATTAATATTAATGAATGTAGATTTCTAAATTTCAATTTAACAAATAATATATTATTAAAAGAAGTGTTTTTCGGAGCAAGCAAATGTCTAATCCTTGGGAGGCAAGAAGAAAAAAAATGAAACAATATATTGTATGTTGATTAGATATGCTTGAGATCAACAGTTGGTTTGTAATTATTATTTCAGAGCACTGCAATGAAATGTCAGCCCGAGTCAAAGTGTCCAGAACTGTTGGCTAACTACTGTGATATGTTATTGAGGAAAACTCCACTGAGTAAACGATTGACGTCCGATGAAATAGAGAGTAAACTGAGAGATGTGGTAAGAAGCTTTCGTTTGTTTTTGAGTTGAAGACCTACAAAGTCCTATCTTTATTCTCTTCATCATGCATTCAAATACTGCAGACAATGTGGTTGTACCAATACAGTTTGATTAAGCCTACTGAATAATACTTTGAGGCTTGAGACCTATTCAGATTAACCTTACGCTTAAGTTATAAGAGTTGAAAGTTGGAATATCATATCACCCATTATGCCCGGTCTACACGACAACGATATTTGATCAAACCTGGTTTGCGTCGTGTGGACGGAAGATCGTCGGGGAGGAGGAGGATGACGACGAGGAGGAGGGTTATTCTCTTAATCATAATGATAATTTATTTTTCGAAACTCCTAGTTAATAGTGCTATAAATTACTCTCAAGACTTCCGCTACTGCAGATGTTGACAACAGATTAATTGAATAGTTGCAATATCCTATCTCCCTCCATCTTCACATATTAATGTATTCTTTTATACTTTTACAATATCATTGTATAATGTTCCAGTAAATTCAAGTAGTATCTACTCTTGAGTGTGGGTTTACATTTCCAGCTTCAAAAACATTGAAGTTAGAGCAGGGCTGGATTTACATAATTGTGGGCAGAATGGGCTATAGCATGGCTTACTTTAGATAAAGGCTGGAGCGCACAACTTGGCAACGTCGCAGTCAAGCTCAGCTTCAGGCCGGCTAGTTAGTTACTGATTCTATTCATACTAGCAAATTGAATTCACATGGGTAGACTCCCGATTAACTACTAGCTTGATGCCCTTTATCAAATACCAATACTGAGAATTCAATTCAATGGAAGTAAAAACATATATAATATTAACTGGTAGACTAATTTAACTTCAGTTCTAGAAGTTTCAAGTAAAACGCCTTGCTTGGCAATATATTTCACTGTACCTACTTTCTGTGTCTGTATTTCCTACGAGCAATTTTATTGATCAAATGTATTTCATTAATAGATGAAAGTATTGAATAGTACCTTCTAAATGTAAAATAAAAATATGAAAGTCGAAAATAGTCTTCTTTTTAAGAAACTTCTGAATTTAATGCATTCGCTTTTTGTGCATCTATAACTAACTAGCCGTCAGGCTTGCTTTGCTCGCCATATCCGTCTAGCCAGGGGGCTCCGCCCCCTGGACCCCCGACTGGATCGTCCAAAAATGAGAGCAGCGGGCTCGCTTCGCTCGCCTGCATGTAGACCTCAGCGGAACCTCTGTACCGAATTCTGGACCCCCGACTGGATTGTCCAAAAATGAGATCAGCGGGCTCGCTTCACTCGCCTGCATGTAGACCTCAGCGGAACCTCTGTACCGAATTTGAACGTATTATGTCAATTTGATCTCGAAAAACACCTGTTACTACATCGGCGTATCTTTGGCGAACAAAATTCTTCCACCTCAGCTAAACCTGTGTACTGAATTTTTTTAAATATATTTCCATCAATTATTGAAAAAGGTGAGGAAACGCAGAAAAGCTGAGAAAACGCTAATTTTGCCTAACTGGATAAATTGGTATTTAGGAGGTCCTGGATAAATGCATTTCAATCTTCAACTTGGTGCCTACCTAACAAAGTCAACTCAACTTAATGCCAACCAGACAAAATTTTTAATTTAGTTACCAGAACAACTGTTTCGAAGAGGTACTCTCTCTAGATTATCTATATATATATATATATATATATAATATATATATATATATATATATATATATATATAAGCGAAATGGTACTCACTGACTGACTGACTCACTCACTTACTCACTCACTCACTCACTCGCAGAACTAAAAATCTACCGGACCAAAAACGTTCAAATTTAGTAGGTATGTTCAGTTGGCCCTTTAGAGGCGCACTAAGAAATATTTTGGCGATATTCTAACTCTAAGGGTGGTTTTTAAGGGTTTAAAGTTCGTCTTTTAGCATGTATATTCTTCTTATTCCAATATCTTAAAATTATAATATTGAAATGTCCATACCATATGTTAATATAGAACTATAATCTAGAGAGAGTACCTCTTCGAAACAGTTGTTAACTGGTAAGTAAATTAATAATTTTGTCAGGTTGGCATTAAGTTCAGTTGACTTTGTTAGGTTGGCACCAAGTTGAAGATTGAAATGCATTTATCGCGGAAAAATTGATAGGCACTGCTATTTCAATCAGAGCTATTCCTGGGAATATTATATTACTAGACGTCAGGCTCGCTTCGCTCGGCATATCCGTTTAGCCAGACGTTTAGTCTGGACCCTCGACTGGATCGTCCTAACATATGATAAAAATGCTCAAATGAAAAATGCAAGCGAGCGAAGCGAGCCTGCTGATCTCATTCTTGGACGATCCAGTCGGAACTATAATCTAGAGAGAGTACTTCTTCGAAACAGTTGTTCTGGTAACTAAATTAAAAATTTTGTCTGGTTGGCATTAAGTTGAATTGACTTTGTTAGGTAGGCACCAAGTTGAAGATTGAAATGCATTTATCCAGGACCTCCTAAATACCAATTTATCCAGTTAGGCAAAATTAGCGTTTTCTCAGCTTTTCTGCGTTTCCTCACCTTTTTCAATAATTGATGGAAATATATTTAAAAAAATTCAGTACACAGGTTTAGCTGAGGTGGAAGAATTTTGTTTGCCAAAGATACGCCGATGTAGTAACAGGTGTTTTTTGAGATCAAATTGACATAATACGTTCAAATTCGGTACAGAGGTTCCGCTGAGGTCTACATGCAGGCGAGCGAAGCGATATTGGAATAAGAAGAACATACATGCTAAAAGACGAACTTTAAACCCTTAAAAACCACCCTTAGAGTTAGAATATTGCCAAAATATTTCTTAGTGCGCCTCTAAAGGGCCAACTGAACATACATACTAAATTTGAACGTTTTTGGTCCGATAGATTTTTAGTTCTGCGAGTGAGTGAGTCAGTCAGTCAGTCAGTGAGTGAGTGCCATTTCGGTTTTATATATATAGACTAAGACTATACACCGTAATGATAATCGATAGTTCAATAATATCTATCAAAGGCAATATATTCTTCTACCATTTAGTTTTTGTTCGTAATAATATCTATCAATTTATATTAAAACACATCATCAAGTACCCTTCCCTTTATTATTCTTTTTTTCTTTCAAAAAACTTTTTTTAGGATAAATGGTTTTAGATGAGTTGAAACTAGTCGTGTTTTGGAAGAAAATAATACAAAGAATACTTGAAGACTTATATCATGTTTTAATAATTTCAAAGTAGCCTTATAAAGAGAAGTGATAATTTATATTAATAATGAATTAATAGGTTATTGAAAGAATTAATTGCTGAAATAATGATAATTTATTCAACTTTATTCATTAACTCAATTATATCAAGGCATTATAGTATACAACAAAATTCACAGAAGAATTGATATCCAATAGCAATAGTTTAATCTATCTTTGTGGGTTTATAATCACATTATTGACATAAATCAAATACTTACTAACTTATCCCTATTAACAAATACAAATGATTTCACAATATACAATAATACAAATGATTCTACAAAATACGATTTTTTTAATGGTGTAATGAATCTATGCATATAAAGTAAAGCATGATCGGCCTGAACCACATGGTTCCATATTGAACTTGTTCCGGCCTTCTATCTATAGTAGGCTATGGCTATAGCCCAGGTAGTAGAATACAGGAGGCTACAAATTTTGGTAAAATGTAAAAAAAAATCCAAATACTAATTATTACAAATCTCACTTCTTCTGTGGTGTGACTCTATTGAGATTTTTGTTGAAGTTGATGTCGTGTGAGCAGAGGTTTGCGCAAATATCGTTGTTGTGTAGACCCGGCATTAAATGAGAGAACATACAATCCTCAGTATTCACTCGACAATACTATCCTTAGTAGCGTTTGTATTTCTCGCCTTATCATCTGTTTGAAATATTTAAGCAAATTCTCTCAGTGTGACTGATGGTGACAAGGCAAAGCAACTCAATCTCCTTCATCAGGCTATTCATGCCATAATTTAGACATATATTGGCAAACTACTATTTTTTCAATTGTTTTATAAATTGTATGGCTTTATTTTTTATATGAAGGCTTATTATAGTTTTTTATATCCATTATTTCTCATTTTCAGCTTTTAGTCCTGAAATATGTTCAAAATAAAGATGTGTTCATGAGGTTTCACAAAGCTCATCTAACGAGACGATTGATTCTTGACACATCTGCCGATTCGGAAAAGGAAGAGAATATGGTCGAATGGTGAGTTTTCAACTTTTTCCCACGGTGACAATCACAGAAATAATCTATAATATAATATATAATAGAGGAAAGAATTGTCTTAAAAATGTACAGGATAGAAAATACACGAATGACGCATCATCACGTCTGAACTACTGAACTAGTTTACTTGAAATTCTTCATAAAGATTCTGCATTTACCGATGATGGACATACGAGGCTTATTTATTGTTATTAATCAATTAATTCTAATTTAATAATCGAAACACATTTATTCAATTTGTGATTAAAAGACGCCCAACCAAACATAGCTTTCTCCAAGTGACTTGTAGCTTAGTTGGTAGCGAGCGCGGTTGATGAATCAAATGTTGCGGGTTCGAGACATATCAAACCATTTTTTCGTTGGAAATCTTCAACTCTTATAAAGATTATCCACGTGATTTCGAGCAAAATAATAATAAATAATTATTATTCCACTCTCTGATGTTTCCTGGACATAAAGAATTTTCATTTTACAACACCAAATTTTCCCCAGTGCCAAGCACGGGTTACATGCTAGTAAATCAAATCGAATTGATATCGTTCTAATTGAAAAATTATAATTTTTTAATTGTGGATGATGGTCACATAAGGTTTTTGCGTGTGCGTTGGTCATGGGATGAGGTGATGATGATCAAAGGTCCATGCCTACCGGATGAATTTGAATCCTCCCCAGGCAGAGATAGCAGGCCTGGTGGGGTCGTTTCCGACCCAGTTCCCAATTATGATTTTTTCCTCACAAGATTTCTTTTAATTCGAATGAAAATATTATTTATTTGAACATTCATATATTTAAAAGAGGAAAAAACACTTGAATGATTAAAAACGTTTTGTAATATGAGTACAAAATTCCAGCTTTCCAGTGGTTCTAAATCTACATCAGAGTTTGGTTATACCACGAACAAGCTTGCTGGTATTTACAACTTAAAAACTAAATCTGCATAAAAAAGGCATAGAAATACGTAATGACATGCCTAGATAGGATAGTAATAATCCGTTATAATTCATAAACTAGTTCTATTCTCTCTGGGAACTTCATAAGGTGTTTCTATGCATCTATACAGATTTCATTTCTATCTGTGAGTTGAAATTTCATTTCTTTCATTACCCACGATCAAGTATATACAACCTAAAAGTGTGTAATAACTATTCCACTTAACGAGAACGCAAATTGAATAGTGTAATTCAAACAATAATCATCGAAATAAGTTGAACAAGAAAGGCCATGTGGGGTCGGATGCGACCCCGTTCTTGACACCTAACATTGAAATTGGCGATAGTAAAAAAAGTTTACGTATCACGTACGTAAGCTCTGGTCTGTGTCTGGAGAAATACTGAAGGAAAGGTTACATGGAAGGGGTTGCGTTTCCTCCACCAACATGCCCACAAACCGATAAGCAATGGCGCCTGGGGTCGGATACGACCCAACGTGGTACTAGGAGGGTTAATTATCTTATTCTATTTGAATATTTTTGACCCTGAATACTCAAGAGTACGGTAATTGAAAAAAACTAAATTTGAATAATTGCAGGCTAAGAGAAGTGGGTATGCCAGCTGATTATGTAAATAAACTAGCAAGGATGTTCCAAGATGTAAAAGTCAGTGAAGATCTTAACCAGCAATTCAAGGAGACCTACAGAAGTTGTAAAGGAAGTATAGCAGGTTAGTATTATTTACAGTGTTGAGTTATGCAATTTTTTTTGCAAGCTTCGCATTCTCTTATTTTCTTAAGAGATTATGAAATAAGGATTTTTTTAACAGTCAATTACTTGAATTTCGGTACATTGCATGGATTTAAATCGATAGTTGAACATTATCGACGTCGACTTTGATAATTTTGATTCAAACTATCTGAATTAATTTACCGTATCGTTTAATTGAAACTATGTCCAATATTACTGTGTTTGAAACTCAGAAATTATGCAGAAATTGAAGCACACATCCAGCCCAATCCAGTGCCATCAATTTTAAGAAGGCTATATAATATCTACCAATTAGTTATTGGATGTGATCTTCTAATAGGCTCCAATCATAGTTATGCTAACATAGTGTTACTTTTTTCAAAGAATGTTGCCCAACTGACAACAGGGCTTTCTTCATTGCTGTAGTAGCTCATTCATCTATAATTTTTATCATTATTATTCATTAATTATTTTTTTATACTTTCAGATTCTATAAATATAAAAATACTCAATGCTGGTGCTTGGGCTCGCGGCAGTGAGAGAGTGACAGTGTCTCTCCCTTTAGAATTAGAAGATTATATTCCAGAAGTAGAAGATTTCTATAAGAAAAAACATAGTGGGCGAAAACTTCAATGGTATCATCACATGTCGAATGGAACGGTATGTTGAAAAAATATTTTCTTGTTTGATAAAGAACCAATGTACTGAAATTGTTGGAAAGGCTAGAACTATGTCTCTTAAGTAGGCAGTTATTCTGTCGAAAACCTTTCCGTGTCTAACTGAAGTCAATAAGTCAAAACTGAAGTCACACCAAGCTGGACACAAACGGACATAATGACCGCTTTGACCAAGTAGGGAGGTTTTAGCATTGGAGTAAATGAGACCATGTCAACACCAGGCGCATCCCCACATTTTGTATATGCGCAGTGCATTTTTTGTCCAAATGTGTCGTGTCCGGCCGGCCTGGTGTAACATCGCCCTAAACAGTCAACAATTGGGTAGATTTGCTTGAAAAATGAGGTGAATGATAATTAATATGGATAATGCTACATAAAAGGAATTCCAACACACATATCTATTACATTACTTTCTGAGTACTATAGTTGTCAATATGATATTGTGGTAGTTATCCATACTGAATAGAAAGTCTAGATATTGTTCAAAAACAGATTTATCAAAAATAGAGGTTTCGGTTGTTACACTATCATCAATCCAGTAGTGATGATATTTTCTAGCAGTGAAAATATAGATATGATAATATAATATTATATAGAGATGATAACTTTTTCTAGTAGTGAAACATTTGCCGAATTTAAAGTGATGACAGTACGTCAAATTTATATAAAGAAACTTCTCTACTATGCATGGATGAGGAAGGATGAATTTACAGTGAATAATAACGTTTCTATGTATAACCTGAGAGTTACATCTCATAACATTCATAATATTAACTATTCAGATTTGACAATAGTGCGAAGACAATAATTGGGGTATCTTAGCTCAAAAATAATAAATATCATGCCAAATGCATTGTCAGAATCTCTAATAGGGGTAGACAGAGGATGGAACAGATAAATAAGTGGGTGATACAAAAATGTTTTTTCGTCATCAGTCAAATATTATAATTACTAGTAATTAGTTGTTAACTTCGATTTTTTGTAGCTTTGATTAGTAGTAAATAAATTTTTATATTGTCTAAACAGCTGATACTCTCACTCAGCGGTCAGGGTTTTGCCCTTGCTGGGTGGTGCCATGTAATTTTAATTTATTTGTAAAATAGCATAATATTATAATCTAGAATATTTATTTTGTAAGTTTTTTTATTTTGTATTTTGTTTTTATGGGCAATAAGGATGTTTGAAAAAAAATCTCTGATAAAACTAAAAGTTGAGAGCAGCAGTATTTATACTAACGGCTGAGCACCGCTATTGGTCGAAGCCGTATCAAGGTGAACGTCTGTCATTGGCCTAGGCAAGCCCCTCCCCAATTCGCCATCCAGTCCAAAATGGCGGTTCAAACAGCAAACTCAGCGATGGAAAATTAATAAATATTTGCATTTTATGAAAGAAATATACGAAATCAATAGAAAAATGTTACAGAAACATGGAAAACCACATTATTTACAAATAGAAAACCAATTTGTTACATTATTTTCATATTCTTTTGTTTTCCATATTTCTGTAAAATTTTTCTATCATTTCGTGAAGTGTAACTATTTAATTACTTTTCATTGCAGTGTTCGCTGTTTGAACCGCTAATCATTTTTTATTCATTCATAAATGCACTTGTAATTAAAATTATCGGCAGAGAAATTGATTTATTATAATTAATGTTGTTGATTTATTTTTGAAACCTTTGTCATTTGTAGATAACATTTGCAAACGCAGTGGGAAGGTTTGACGTTGATGTAACAACATTTCAAATGGCTGTTTTATTTGCTTGGAACCAAAGACCTCATGATCGTATTACGTATGAAAACCTACGATTAGCTACAGAACTACCTGATCCAGAACTCAGAAGAACTCTATGGGTGAGACTTATTTCCATAACATTGATACTGAGAGTATAATAATAATAACATCGAGTGACCTGGCTGTCTCAGGTCTGGTGTCAAAGCTTTAAGGTCTCATCTGATCAATTTCAGGGCCACTGACATGACCTAACGACTGCTTTTTAGGCAGCTGGGACCGACGATTAACGTGTCCATCTGAAACACGGGAGTGACCCGATAAATCGGGATTTGAACCCGGGCCTACTCCTCATACTGAGAGTAATAGTAACAGTATAGTGATACTGATTTTGTTGATACTAGTTTTATTGATTTCTTAATCTTCAAATGAATTGATCAAATCTTCAAATGCAGAACTATTGAATCGTCACAATTATTGACAGATGAAAAACGGTTGTGAAAGCTTTTTTACACAACAAAGTGTATGAAGGTTGGCTTGATGGGCAGATATTGTGATGTAAATTCTGAATTCTTTCCAAATCAGATTTAAAATTGTTATTCAAGAACTTTTTATGAATATCGGTTGTATCAACTTGAAATATCCTGTTTATTTTATCAGTATTGATAAATTTTATTGATTATAATATTTATTGGCTATTGATATCATTGTTAAAAGAAAGACAGCTTCTTTTATTTATTGAGTATTCCGCTTATTCTTGTGCAACTGAGTCAAGCATTAGACAGAATATACTTACTGATATAATTGTTTGCTCCTGTACCCAACTTTCATCACACCTTTCTGATAACTTACAATTTGTGATGGCGTTTTTTTTTCAATTACACTCGTAGTTTGTGTAATGTTGTTTGCGCTTGTGATTTACATTTGTTTATTTATTTTTCAGTCTTTAGCTGCATTTCCAAAATTGAAAAAACAAGTTATCTTGTATACACCGGAAGTGCAATCGCCAAAGGACTTTGATGAGCACACATCATTCTGGGTTAATCAAGAGTTTGCTCTTGTGTAAGTATTGAGTTTAGAATCTGTTTCAAGTTTATTTGGTCTTACTTGCTGATAAACAATCAACATTCCTATGGAATGAATCTATAGATACATGCATTTTGTGAAATATTTCAGAAGTGATTGTAAGAATGAATAATCGAATAATTTGTATTTTTGTTTCATAAAATTTATGTCGCTCACTCAGCCTTAATATTTAATATCAAGGCTAAGTGAGCGATTAAAAAAAACTTTTTACTGGTTATATTTTTAAAGTTTCTCGATTTGGATGCTATCAAGTTATCAAAATAGAAAATTTCTCCCAGGAAAAACTTATTTATCCGCTTATTATTTTTTGAAATATGAGCCCTAAAGTTGAAATTTTTCAAACATATCATTTAAAATTCGGTAAGAAATAGATTCATGGAAATTTGAGAATAAATTCTTCATGATATTGTTGATTGAATGAATAATTCGTTTTTTAAAGAGTTGATAAAATAATCCATTATTGTTAGCGGTAGTCTTCAACAGATTAGGAAACTTATCAAGATATATATTTTATTAAATTCTTGCAAACCATATACTCCAATAATATTTATTGATCTGCTTTGCTGTAGGGAAATCTTAACATACACAAAGAGATATCGAAAGAGATATAATTTGAGTTAGGAATGTGTTGACATTGCAATTCAAGAGACACAAATACCTGCTGCCTCCTGCTCATGGTTACATTTAGCATATCTACAATACACATCAATCGAATACAAATCCAACTTATTTTCATCTTTCCATATTTCGGTGATTATTATAAATTGTGGCCTCTTTTGCAAGCACTCTAATTTTATTAAAAATAAATCTAAATTTCTCCTCACACTTGGAATATTCTGCCGAATTACTATTACACCATTATTTAAAATATTATTAAAACTAAAGTCTATCGCAATGTTCTACGAACAGTCTATTATTCTATCAGAACAGTCTACTTCATCTTTTGCAGATGTTGGTGTGTCTCGATTAATAGTACCTTTGACTTTTCATTCTTGCTGGCGAACACCCTTCCGTTACGAATCCATATGAATCTGTAGCCTCCTTCCTTCATCAGCTTCCGCGCCGCCATAGCAAGTTCCTTCCGCTCCGGGCTCAAGCACTCATTCGGATAAATGAGTGAGTTGTCATCTCGGCCCAAGTCCTTGGTTGAGAATTTACGCATTTCTTTTCTCCTCCTATAGTAAGGCTTCTTTGTCGATTCTTCTGGTTAACTTGACAATGATTGCAAAGATCGGATATGGGATGGTTTAGTGCCTTGCTCACAGAGTTCACAATATCCTTTACGTTTCCGTTGTTGTGTGCATCGGATCTCGAAATAATTTTTCCTAGTATACTGCTCCAACTCCCACACTCTCTTCTGTAAGCTCTTATTATTTTCTTTCAGGAATGCTATTTCACGCTCCTGACACTCACTTTTTTGAAATAGGCATCAAGACGCTTTTCCTAATCTTCCATATTGTTTACTATGTTGGCAACACCCTCATGACATAACTCTATTGATTTTCCTATCACCGCTTCAAGTTTTTCCATACTGGGACTCGTCTTCGCCTCAATCGCTTCCATCCATCAATCCACCAGCATATTAGTAGTTATCTCGTCGATGAAGATTTTTTATGATCGCTACATTTATAACACGTTCACTACTTATCATCCCCATTCACATTGAGGAGTTTCGGATCGTCCTCCCTCTCACGCATTTCGCATGAAACCTTGCAACTGATACAGCTTGGGAATTAGTTACAATGATTCATGGCACTCGCTACACGACACACTGATAATCTAACTTTTCAATTAGTTAATGAGTTTTATTGCAAACGAAATTATTCATCTCTCTAATAGCTGAATTCCAATTCAAACCAATAGATGGAGCTTCAAACTATTATTAGTTATCTGTATATAAAAAACTCGTTAAAAAGTGTAATATCTAACTGCAAATGGTCTACATTTTACAAATGGGAATCATTTTGACAGTTTTTTTTTATTGGAAAGGAATCAGATTAGGACAGAAGCCTGCTTCTCTTTCTACTGTGTAACTTGAGTATTCTCAATAAACATTGATCCTTTCATTCATTATATAACATTAAATTTCAAGCTTTTTCTCAAAATTGACCAATAATTTCTTACTCTTAGGAAAAATGGTAAGATACAAAAACGAGGAAAGATAAATCTAGTGGGCCGACTTCAACTTTCAACAGAAAGAAGTAAAGAAGAAGATAACGAAAGCATAGTTCAACTAAGGATATTGCGAGTACAGGTACGTCATTCATCATCCATTTTTATCCATTTTTTATCTGCTTTTAAAAGTAAATTATTTAATTAAGATTTGCATGTAGGTAAAATAGCTTCTCTAGTAGGCCTATCATAGTTTGGACAACTCTTCTTGAAATCACAAGTTTTCTAGCAGCTTTTGTAGTTTGTCAAAAATGTTCGAATAAAGTATATATATATATATATATATATATATATATATATATATATATATATTATCTATGACTTGAAAATCCTTCAAGAGTGGTGCACAATAAATAGAATGAGAGTAAACGTTGCAAAGACAAAATATATCAATTTCGATTTTAAGGCATTCATTTTTGCAGGCCCAATTATATATCATACACAAAATTGTGACAATTTTATTCTTATTTTTATTATTTATTATTTAAGTTGATAATGTTTTTACCTTGTTAATTATACTTTGATTATCTGATCACACAACTGGATACGTGATCAGTATAATTTCCAAGATACTATTTAATTTCTACTTTTGTAATTTGTAATTTGAGGAGGAAATAAATTCATTTATTCATTCATTTATTCATATATATATACTGTATTATCTGAATGTAGTTGCATCTTGAAATATCTATTCAACTATAATATTTATATTATATATTTAATATTTTCTAATTTAAATTTATAAATATAAATGACAGTGAAATTACGGGTAACCAGTGTTCAATTTCCATTCTTCATAAGCATTCACTTTTGCCTGACTATAATCATGATTTTTTTTAAATTGCATCTTTTAAGTCCAAAAGGTCAATTGGCACTTGCTCACTATCCAACTTTAGTCCGTGGTCCGTGCAAACCTTAGTTTGTAACACGGAGATATATGGCCAATGTTATTTCAATAGAACAATAGGAGCACATGTGCACATGTTTCGCACAGACCTAAGATTTTTCACTCTCTCTCTCACACAATTATTTCACAGGCTCTTTGGAATCTCTGTAATCTGACAGCGCTGTACTCCATAAGACTAATGCTGCAAACTAAGGTTTGCACAGAGTATAGTCTAAGATTTATTACTTTTAACATGAAGAGGGGAAACAGATTTCACCTTCCACATTTTCAAGCATGGACAGAGTAGTGGAGTAACACTGAACCAGTATCAACTAGAATCGGCTATTATATAGTAAACTCGCCACATTTAATCTAGTAATATACCATTTTCTGATGCATAATTATCACTCTTGGATTGAACTGAGTGGGTCTTGTCCTGTCGAATGGGATTGCCCTCTAACTATTACAACATAACTATATTTCGAAGAATGGTATACATTAGAAAATAGTCTAATATATCGATCGATCTACAACATTAGATTAATACTTTGTTTTGTTATTACAGGAGGCGATAATTAAGATACTTAAAATGAGGAAGCGAATAACAAACGTTCAGCTGCAGACTGAGCTGATCGATATTCTAAAGAACATGTTTTTGCCGAGCAAAAAGATGATCAAAGAGCAAATCGAGTGGCTGATCGAGCATAAGTACATGCGACGGGATGAGGACGACATCAACACATTCATCTACATGGCATGATTGCTGTGGACTCGATTCGTTTGGCCAGCTTTATTGGCAGCTATCACTGTCACGTGACATATGCACATGACACGGCTACTAATCGTTCCTAAAGATGATGATGATGATGATAATTGTCGTCGCAAGAAAACAATGCCTGTCAAGTGTGTGAGATTGGTCGTTTTGTGAAATGATCTAAACAGTCGCTGATTGCTACACTGGACCAGTTACTCGACTAAATTTTATAGAACGTTTCTTATTTTCTGCATAGAAGTGTGATGTATTCATTCATCTAGTGATGTATATTATATTGATTGACATCAACACAATGAGAGAGGATTCAACTGGCATTCGCCTCAAACAACATTTACCAGTTTTCAGATGCAAATTAATGAGAAATTGTATGTGTTAAAATGCTAATGAATTAATTATTATTATTATTAAACGATAATCCAAAGTTAAATGCTGTTAACCCTGAAAATTTCTGCAAAAGTGATTGTAGGGTTTACAGCTAGAAGGAAATTCGATTAGTGCTACTATCCAAAAATTATATGTCATCGCGGTAATCGAACCCGGTACCTCCTAATTGAAATGGGCAAATAACAACTTGCAATTAGGAGGTACCGGGTACGATTCCCGGGCTGGCAAATAATTTCTGGATAGTACCTCATCGAATTTCCTTCCAGCTGTTTACCCTGTAGTCAATATTTGCAGTAGCAGGAGTCTTTGGGGTGGCTTACAGCATTTAACCTTGGTTTTTTTTCAATAATATTTATTTATCAGTTTCCCAAATTTGAAATGAACAGACTAGAGGTCATGTTATTTCACCTTTTAAGCCCTTATTTGCAATGAATTGCTGCTTTGGGCATAAATAGAATAGCACAGTTTTTTATGGGAGTGTTCATACATGTCATTCTGGCAATGTGTGAACACACTTATTTGAGTCATTGGGCTAATGCTATTCTTTCTGTACAGAAGAGCACTAATTCTTTAGAAAGCAGGGCTTTTTTAAGTCTGTAACATGCATCATAGTCCAGTCAATATAGACATAAAAAAGGGAGTGTGCTTGCAATGTACAATGTAGTTATGATTTTCTAATATATTATTTGGATACATGAGAGAAGTCCAGAACCAATTTTTTCCTTCAAATTTCCTTGTGCTAGATACAGTGGCCCAAAAACCTAGTATTTTCTGTTTATTTTCCAGTTTTCAGCCATTTCCGCCAAATCCAGTAATCGGACACAAAAATTTGCTCTCGCCTTATTTTAGATTATAAAATTCTGCATACAATGAGATCATTCGGAACTGTCTATCTTCAATTCCATTAATTAATATACAAACAAGCAATCTAATCAATAATATGTACATAATATTCAAAAATAAAATAGGCCTATATGAAATTTACTACAAATATAAATAAATAGCATTTTTTTCGGAAATTAACCTACTCAACTATGGGGAAACCCATGTACTAGAGTACCAAGTCCAATGAGTACTAAGTTATAATTTTTTCAAAAATGAGTAAAATTTTAAGAAAAAATCAACTTTAATGAATTTTAGTTTTTGATCAACAATATCTTCCGATTGTTACCATTCAGATGTATAATTCAAAATCCCTCTTGGCGTATTTTTGTGCTCTACAATCTGAGATCAGGTAGAGCGCTCTATCTCCTTTAGATTTCCAAGTACACCTGACAACAATGCTCCTTGTATTGTGAAACACCTCATTTTTAGCTTCAACCATCATCACCAAGTACATTGTCTCACATTGATATTTCGCACAATAACTCATGAGAACCATTTAATATTTTGTTTCTTAGATAAATCAGAAACCGTTGGTTTTACAATCAATTTACAGGAATAATTTTACAAATAAATTTAAATAAAATTGCCTATCGATTGGTAACACCTAAAATCGCTTACTATTAACATACAATGCAAATAGAGATTTTTGCATCATTGAGGCGACTCTTAACTACTACCTCCGTAAACAAAGCCATAGTGCATTCTGGTGACATCAGCACAGGTAGGGCTCCTAGACCAATCAAAATTTGTTGATTTCAGCTGATCTATATCAGCTAGTGTTTTTATTGGTATAGGATCCCTACCCGTGCCGACGTTACCATCAACCACCTGTCATGCACTATGGCTTTGTTTACGGAGGTAGTGCTCTATCAGCATGTCTTGGTTTGCACTGACAACAAACTTTCAGTGGTCACCTATCAGTAAAGCTGCCATATCTCTGTTGATATGGTCCAATCTTAACAACTCTGGTACCAATCAATAGGCAATTAAATTTACTAAAAAAAGTTGTTCTTGTAATTTTATTGTAAAACGGTTTCAGAGTTATCTAAGAAACAACATTTTAAATGGCCGCCATTTTGTTTTATGAATTTGAAAATTATAATTTTTTGTAACTTGGTCTTGTTGTTTATAAATGATTGTGCAAAGTTTCAATTTCATATGTTCAACGATTATTTAGAGAAAATAATGCCCTAGAGTATTGGTAGGGAGTTCATAAACACTGTGTATATGTGTATATTGCAAGCACCAATGTATAATAATATAGGCCTAATGACTGGACGACTATCAATAGACTGCTTTGAAAATGGCCACATCAGTTTAAATGAATAGGTAATGAAAGTGTTGTATTATTGCATTAACTGGTGTTAACATAAAATAACGAAATGCTTGTGTTCTGCAAAGAGACATTTGAGTTGATATTCCTTTTTATTGTTCAACTATCAACAGTAGAATTGGCGACATGGTGTTTTGTGATTGAATGCATCAAATAGAGCATTATTGCTATCTAGTTCGTATCAACAGCAACTAGCTCAGTGTACAGTTTCAACTATTTTGTGATTATCGATCTACTTGTCGATATCATTCGATTTATTCTACTGTAAATATTATTCCTAGTATTGTAAATATTAGACTAGATTTAGTCTGATTATTGAAACTTTCTCTCGATCGCCATTGTTGATGATTAGATGTGAACTTATTCAAGAATTACCTCTCTAATAAATTATATTGTAATCAGACTTATTAGCAACACAATTATTGTTTTACAGTGAATGATGGTTTAATTTGATAACAGATTGATATTTTAAAAGAAATGAAATAATACAGTACTGGAATATATTGTAATATTATTTTATAATTAATTATTTAGAACTGAAGATCAAAATTTATCCAATATAGATAGAATACTTTTATATTGTTGATCGGAATCTTCCAACCCACAATCTCAAATGATTTTATTTTGTACCTTTTGTCCATCAATTAAAGTAATTTTTATTCAATTCTGAAGTTTGATTCATGCCATTTGAAGATAACAAATTCTTAATCTAAGAGATTATCGTACTGCTTTATAAGATAAGAAATGTTCATATTAATATCCTTATGAAAACTTTCAATTATTATGCTATGAAATAATTATTTATCGTAGAATTAAAATTATAATCTGTAATCATTATTATACATTTAAATCATTTCAATATGAATTTAAAAAACTTATTTCGAGCAGGAATAAGCTGAAATTTGAAAATACGTGATCATTACCATGAAATTGTGGATTGTACACTGTATAGTTCATTATCTCAAATTGAGTTGACATAGGCCTACTACGCGTAGTAAAAAAATAATACAGTACTGTGATTGAATAATACTTTTCTGTTGTTTAAGGAAGTTTCTTGATTTGTTAGAAGGAAGGAAATGAGTTCTTTATCACTGGAATATCAGAGTCGAAGTGAATATTTCACCTTTGAATCGATCATAGTGATGCTATGGGAGTTTATAAATATGGGTTGAACTCGCAAAGAATGATCAGTCGTTTGTTTGAAGTCTGTGCGTCCGGTTTTCTATAGAATAGCAGAAATGCTTAGAAGGAGTTTCCTTTTATTAGTAGTCTGCTTGATCGCCTCACTTGTTGATGCCAGGCCCAGTTCAAGTAAGCTGTTAAATAATATTATCATTTGATCTCTTGAAACTATTTTATCTTTGATCAAGACCCATTGTCATATGTATCATTTTTATATTGTATTATAACTAATATTACAGTTTCACAAATTTTGATTTTTATTTTGATCTGGTCTTGTAGTGTGTAGCGCTGTTTTCAGACGGCAGACGGTCTCCAGTAGCTCATCGGAAACTTAATTTGTCAAAAATTGTTTTAAAAATGAAGATAGCGAAATTGTGATTTCAGATTCGGATTCAGCGCCCTCGAATTAGGTAATAAAATGTTTAGCGAGTACTCAAAAATAATCAAAATTGAGGATTTTTTTCGATTGCATTATAATAATCATTAAATCACTATAAGTTATAGAAGTCATTAATATTAGCCTATGCCTTTACAATTTATCACTTTCTTCATTAATTTTTATCATTACCGGCAAGGCACCCGTGCTTCGCTACGGTAATTGAAAGGTAGATTATTTTTGAGAGATATTTATAATCCAAATTCAATCAAATCGTTTCAATTGTGTCTCAGATTCACCACGCAATCAAAAGTTGCTTGCTGAATAGAACTGGATTAATGAATCAATTATACAGTTTCGTCACTGTTATAGAACTTTGTATCCGGAAAGGTGCTTTCCCTACATGAAAATTTTAACATACAGTATATACATGGGAGATGGAAAGAAGAATGTACATAATACTATAGGAGCCGAACTACACCTAGCTATAGGCCTATTTCAAGTTGCATTCAAATACATTTGTATAATACTAATAACCCAGGAATTTTATTTTAGATGAAAGAAGGATTCTCTTATTGATTCTCGTGATAATTAGTCTGGATTAGGAGTTAACAGACTCATGTGCAACTGGGTGTAAGTCTCTAAAGGCCATGGCTGTGTACAAACAAAGAGCAACAGGGGAACCAATTCAGCAGAAGCTGGCGAAATAGTCGCATTTCTATAATGAGAGTATTCACATAATATAACAGCTGGGATAGAAAGCAAAAATGTCATCTATATAATAAGAGAGAGTAGGGTTGTGTTTGTTCGCATCAAAACATGTCAACTTGTGGATTGCATACCGAAAAAACGGGAATGATTTAGATCTCCAAATTTTGCACATAGATTCTAAAAATATTAATCTCGTGCTCCTGGAAGCCAAAATTTTAATTTTCCTTCTAGATTTTTCAGAATTAATGTTCAAATTTCATTAATGGTACATTCGATTTCATTAAAAAATCACCAAATCATATGGTCGAAATTAATAAAGGAACATCTGTTTCTATATTGCTTTCTACCTGAAAAACATAGTTTTGAAACTTCGTTTTCCTGATGCAATGTTTAGGCCTACATGTGTCATGGATTATTAATTTTTCAGCTAGAACAATTTTTGAGAAAAAGTGCTAAATAAACGTCTACAGTTTCATCAATGCTGTATCGGCAATACAATACATAGAAAAAGCATGCAGTTAATATGTCTTTGAATGGAGGTGTTGTTATTTACATAAAGAAATTATATTCTTCCATTTTTACTTTCCTTGCCCTTTTACTATAGGTAAGGAAAGTGTTGCTTTCCGAAAAAAATTAAAGTACCCCAATTTCTAAATTAATATACGTTTCAAGGTCCCCTGAGTCCAAAATCGTGGTTTTTGGGTAATGGTCTGTATGTGTGTGTGTGTATGACTGTATGTGCGTCTGTGTACACGATATCTCATCTCCCAATTGACGGAATGACTTGAAATTTGGAACTTAAGGTCCTTACACTATAAGGATCCGACACGAACAATTTCGATCAAATTAAATCCAAGATGGCGAAAATGTTGTCAAAAACAGGGTTTTTCGCGATTTTCTCGAAAACGGCTCCAACGATTTTGATCAAATTCATACCTAAAATAGTCATTGATAAGCTATATCAACTGCCACAAGTCTCATATCTGTGAAAATTTCAGGTGCTCCGCCCCATCTATGCAAAGTTTGATTTTAGATTTCCAATTATTAGGTCTCAGATATAATTTAAACGAAAAATTTCTAGTGGTAAAGATTGAACATGAAAATCTCTTCAATTAATGTCCAGTAACATTTTCACCTGAAATTGAAAATAAGCTTGAAATTTGAGAAAATGTGATTATTCAATTGCAAACTGTTGGCAACTATTGATTCTATTAAATCATTCACTATGGAGAGAAAGCAGATCTCGTGTGTATCCAGCGTTATTGTCCTGGCACCAGCTGGCTAATATCTTTGATTAGTAGACTTGAGATGCGCGGTAACACTAGCGTCAGGTGATCAATTTTCATAACGGCAAGGTGAGTGCGCCACACACGATTTTTATTTAATTCAAATTTCAAAACTATTCGAGCCCTGATAGAATGACTGACTCACTGTACAGTCAGTCGAAAATTTTAATATTGGAATGAGGGGTATTTTGGCAAGCTGAGCAAAAAAATAAGGTCATATGCACCTTTTCGTTATATCTTCAAATTAAAAATGAGTTTTGTGGGTTGTCAAAGCTCCCTCTGAAAGGGAAACTATTCAACTTATTCTATCTTTTAGTAAAATAACAATGATCATCCATCCATTTATCATCTTCTATAATATAATAAAGGAAAGAACTGGATTATAAACGTAGCCTATACAGATGTAAAGTATATGGAAATTATGTTTGACACATTATCACGTCAGAACTAGTACTGGACTGATTAACTTGAAATTTTGCATATAGATTCTTGCTTAACCGAGGGTGGTTATAGACCAATTTTAAATTCTTCAAGATTTTATTACATCAAGTTTTCAGTTTGTCAAGTTTTCAATTATTTGTCATGCTTCCAGTTTGTATGGAAGCAGCAGAAGATTTCTCTTAAAAGGGAAATTAGAAGATAAGTATGATTGGGGATCCTTTTCGAATGATAAAATCAGGGTTTCCGTCACACCCAAATTCTTTCCGCCATTTTAAATCCAACTTCTTTTTTTAATTGAAAGGTGGTCATACTGATTTACTTGAAATGCAGCATATAAATTCTTAATCAACCGAGGATTCTTATAGGCCTATTTTGAATTCTTCTAGATTTCATTACGTCAAGTTTTAAGAAAGACCCTTGCGAAGCACGGGTTATCTGCTAGTAAATAATATTGGAATTGAAACAGGTGTGATCATTAATATAATGACCTCAAACTGAAATTTGTGAGGAAATTATTGTAGTAATTATTGTTCTTCATCTGATCTAATGTGAATAAATAATAGTAGCCTACATCTCACATCAATGTGTCAGCATTGTTTGAATGTGGATCATTGATGCTATTGATAGGTGATACTGATAGTTTGAAGTGAAAATCAACAAGTCATGTATATTCTCCATTATTTTTATCGAAAGCTACCTTCTATTTTCTTTGGCGAAACAATCATTTTTTGGGGATAGTTGATTCATGGGAAAAGCGCCTTACTTCTATAAAAGATAGAAGAAAAGTTAAAGATGAAGATAGAAGATATATCTATGAATAATATCTTTTCTACTATAGTAGAAAAGATATTATTCATAGTATAGTTAGTATAAAGACATTATTTGGGAAAGCAACAAAAGCTATCTGGTCGTTTTAATAAACAACCCTTTTGTTTTCCCAAGTTTGACCGAATTTCCTAATTCTTTACACCCAGATCCTGCAACGGACACTTCTGAAGTTTTAAAAAGATCCTCCATATATCATACCGTACTGAATAATCCAAATTTCATCGAAATTGTTGAAGCATTTTCCGAGATCTGTCGAATATACAAACACAAGTAGTATTGATAGAATCGGATCAATGTTGATAAAAGCAACTCCCGTCATAAAATTTTGTTTCCTGAAACATTGAGAATTAACAAAAATTATCTATACTCTCAAGAATGGCTCCGATTGAAGCAGCAGTGCATAATCAAGTTTTTGCTCAATAAATGTATTTCAAGTTCTTTAGCTTCTACCTAATGAAGTGACAGAACTCATAATATCTTGATTAGAAACCATCCTTAACTTAGGCCAACCTGACAGAATCAGACTGTTAATCAATTTAGTTGCCAAATTCAACCGTAACAACTGTTACGAAAAGGTACTCTCTCTAAATTATAGTTCTACTAAGATATAGTATGGACATTTGAATTATTATATTTAAGAGATTGGAAAAATTAGAATATACATGCTAAAAGACAAACTTCAAACCCATAAAAACCATCCTTAGAGTTGAAATATTGCCAAAAGATTTCTTAGTGGGCACCTAGGACCTATAAGAAAGCTATACCGGTACCTAAAGCTTTCTTGAAATCCATCATGTAGTTTTTTCAGAAATCGTGATCAGTGAGTGAGTGAGTAAGTCAGTGAGTCAGATAAGAATGTTATAAGTATAGATTTCAAATAAATTTTCCAGCCAATTTAAATAGTGAACTCAAATAGTAATATTCATAAGGTATTCTACTTTATGCTTGTCTGGTCTGAGGTCAGGTCTTGGAGTAAGTAGAGTCGTCCCAAACGGTTTGCCGTTTGCCAAACGGTCTTGGTCTGGTCTGGAGGTGTGTAGGGGGCTTGAGGAAGAACTCATAACTAAGAAATAACATTACTGTCATTTTTTAGCGGCATTGATGTAAAATTCATCTACTGTGAAATCAGTCATTAGATGTCTCCAGACAGCTGTAAATTTCTGCAATAACAGTCAGAGGAATAGCAAGTAACAGAACATTTTTTAATTGGAATAGAAAATTAATAGTACGGTACTACAATAGCCTAATTAAAAATAAAATAAATAAGTCCCCTAAAACTTGAAACATAATATTCATACAATAAGCAATCAACAATATCGATTCATAATTTCCCGAAATCTGACAAGATCTAGCCAGAAAAAATATACAAACTTGAATATATCCTGTTCGTGTTTCCAATGACGTGAATGTGTATAGAGGAGTTAATGCCTAGGTGCTGGATGAAAAGGATACGGTAATGTGAGTAAGTAACATTCAATAATGTTACTGAAACGACTGGAAAACGTAAAAGCACAAGAGATCATTAGATAATAATGTGACCTCGTTCATATTAGATAATGATGAAAATAAATTTCATTTATTAATTTTGTATAATATCACACTTAACCTTCTAGTTATAATTTTGCTTCCGCTTGCTTTACTGTCTATTGTGACCCATGTAGTATATGTTCATGTGTCCATATATATTCATGTCAGTAGACACTTGAACTTGATGTAGAGTGTTAGTGCTCTGTGAATTGTTGTTTTCATGAAATGACGTTTCTGGGTCCCAGGGACCCAAGGGTCACGACTAACGTAACTTTTTTCGTTATTTTCAAATGCACATTTTTATGCAATAGTGATTGGATTCAAGCAGTCAATATGTTTATTTTGAACAGAGACTTCGAAGAATGTACAAATTGACTTCTAGATCTCTATTTCAATGACATTAGTGAGGCTAAAAATAAAGGTGATGGTTTCTTGATCCATTCCGAGCTGCTTTGTATTAACACACTTTTTTATGTATTTGAACACGAAATGCAGTCAATTTATTAAGTAAATAATTAAAAGCAAACAGACAGTCGTCTGTTGAAAATGATCGCTAGACGGTCGAAAGTGCTTCAGTCAGTAAGTAAAAGTTTTTAATTATTTACTTAATAAATTGACTACATGTCGTGTTCAAATACATAAAAAAGTGTGCTAAAATAAATTCATAGTTCAAGATAAGAATACTGACCCTGAGTGGGATGATAGCGAAACTAATGAACTTCAGGTGATCCCAGGAATACTAAACCTCCCCTAAAAGTGAACTTTATGAGACCTTATATATTCTTAATATTTCTAGTAGGTTTTAGGATTCATAATAGTATTCAGCACTATAATTTCATAAGTCTTGCAAAGATTGTGCAACATGAAATTGAGGGTAGGATAAAAACTACCCTAAGAGTGAACTATGACCTTCTTATTTTTTTCCTATCTTTCTAGTAGTGTTGCATGTAAGATCCATCATAGTATTCATCACTATAATTTTTTGTTCACTTTATATAAAAAAATAACTAAACATTACTTTTCACTACCCTAAAAATGCAAGGTTTCACAAATTAATTTTTATAATCATAATAAAGATCGATTTCTGCTTTACCTAAGTGCTCAATGCGTTTATCAATAACCCTTGGACATATTAGAATCATAGAATAACATAACATCTTTAAATATATTGAAATATTCAATATGAAAGAAGCGGGTCCCTGGGACCCAGGGTCACGACTAACGTCAGAAAAAAATAGGGTCACGACTAGAAGGTTAAAGGAGTTAACACAATAATTTCTAGAATCACGGTAGTATATAAATAGACTTTGTTTCTAATAGAATATTTTATGTTGTATGTGATGGGTTGATTTGTTTGTGTGATAAACTATTGTTTCAGTTGATTGGAAAGTGGATTTAGAGGGCTTTCTAACTCCCCCACTGGATGTGACCGAGAATAAAACCACTGCCAATCTTGAACAGAAATCTGAGCAAGTAGCTTTCTACCTCTATTCTAGGTGAGAATTATTAATGTAAACATCTTTATGTACTTACAGAATTTGTCTAATACTACCTATAGTTTTTCATGATATTGATTAAGGCGATTTCCTCCCAATAAGCTCAAGGCTCCCCATTCGGTAATGAAAAGTTTATTTTTATGTATAATGAATAATATTGATATTAATTTGAAATAGTGTATTGAAACATTACTTATATATAATAAAGATTATAATAATAATAATCTATTATCTATATATTATTATAATATATTATATATAATATATATATATATATCTATTATAGATTATTAAAATAATCTATTATAATTTATAATAGTCTATACAAATTGACAATTATACCTGAAAGTCTATAAATGTAATAAATTATAGAATGAAATTATTTTAAATAAGTGATTCAAAAAGTAGAGTAATTCACATGTACAATGTACCTTCTATTAAGGTTATGCAAACAAATATTCATTATGAATCACAAGGAACTTCCAACTATATACAAATAACTAATTTATAGGCCTAAACTACTCTATAAGCTTTTCTATTTAATGCAAAACAAGCTTATGCTCACAGCTATAAAATTTCCTTATTCTGTAATGACCTTGATACTAATTGAACAATAAAAATTATTCAAAGAATCTCAATTGAAAGAATTATTCAGCTTCAATGGAATTTCGTCATGGTGAAGGATGAAACTTCCTTGTGTCGTACGTTTCTGATAGTAAAAAGGAAAGAATTAATAAACAATGAGATTATTTCTTAAGGTTGATTCCCAGGAATTTACTAAGCTACAGTATATTTTTTCTTTAACCGTTGTTTTTTCCTCAGTCAACAGCCACCCGCTGCCAAATCCCAATCTTTCAAGTTTAATGTGATTATTCATATAAACTGGTTTTTACTACTGCATTAGGCGTATATCATTTCCTTGCTTTTAATGTAAATTCTTCTTACTTTTTGTAATGAATGTAGAGCCTTGTGACTTTTCAGAGTGCCTGTCGTGTAACAGACTATCTTCCTTCTTTGTTCTTCTTCTATGTTCTACCTTTTCTCAAAAATATTGTTGAGATATATTTAATTGCTAATTGTTTTCTATTTATTTTTTCCCTTTATCCTGGTAACTCCATAATGATAAATAGTCCATTGCATAGTATAAATAATATAATACATTTTGATTTAATTTTTATTCTCTAATACATGATTATTAATTTTGTAATGCTCATTCAACAAACTACTCTTCTTATTTTATTGAAAGTTGATGTATTTAACTTGTGATCCATCAGCACATTCAAATGAGAATAATATGAAAATTACCAATGTGAGCTTATATTCTTGAAATCAATAATCACAATAATCGCGTTTTTATTTTTCCTTTACATTGAATTATTCTGGCCAATTCTTCTTAATTATTGTTTGTTACGATAAGTAAGTTGATTGTTCGAATGAGAGGTGCTTCCTTTACTATTTTTCTCAACGTATAGGCTTAATATCATTACTGAATAAATTTTAGATGACAGTATCTTTATATAAAATATTAATGATTGAATTGGTTGAGCAGAGCCTACAAAGGAGTGCAATTGAAGGATGCGCCAAAGAAAGATAGCAATGCTCACTTGCTGGGCAGATACCCTTCGGTCCCTGTCAAAGTCATCATCCATGGCTGGATGTCCAACTATACCGCCAGCTGGGCGCAGAATATGAAAACAGGTAGGCCTAATTAAATGTGTACAACAGAATATATTAATACTGAGAAACCTCACTATAATATTAAAATAACTGGATGAGGATACTGCCAGTTCAATCATATCAAATAATTTATATTCTGTGTTCTACAACACTACCGTATAGTTTCGTGTTCGGCTGATGAATATGTTACAAACAATGTGTATGAAACGTTTATTATGAAATTATTGATGTTTAAATAATCCCAATAATAAATATAGCCTTCATTAAGTAATTCTATGAATTTATTTTTTACTGTACTGTAAAAAAAATCAAGTTACAAAGATATTATATATATAAACATTATATATTTTTTAAGTTTTCTGGTGCAGCAGAATTGGATTGTGAAATTAAAGGAATAAATAGATGAAATGGGACGCTTAAATGCGTGCAATAATACTACTGAAAAATATCGATAAACCTGCTGTGTAATTGTACACGTACCATATATAGTAAATGTAGAGTATGTACATGCAAATTATCATGTCACTTATATTTTTTGATTAGCACTTGCGTATTGGTACTAACTATATCTCGCTCAGGCCTCTGAAAATTGATCCACATTCTCGTGATGTGCCGATACGAACAGCTTCATAATACAGATAGGAATAAGATATAATAATAAATTTACTGGCAATCAGGAGGTACCGGGTTCGATTCCCGGGCTGGCAAATAATTTTTGGATAGTAGCTCTAAACTGCTATTATCTAGCAGTTAACCCTGTTGTCAATATTTGCAGTAGTCGAAGTCTTCGAGGTGATTTACAGCATCAATTAGGATTTACGTTTAATAATAATTAAGCTTCATAATAATCATCTACTATTTTTTGCAGAATACCTTAAGCTTGCTAAGCCGATAAATGTGATTGTGGTTAATTGGGGAGGCCTAGCCAACGATTCGCGCTATTTCCCAGCCGTTCTCAACACTGAATTGGTTGGCAAGCGCATCGCTCAGTTCCTCAGCAACCTGCTGGCACAGGGTCTGGCGAAGGGCGACTCCATACACTTGATTGGCCACAGTCTGGGAGCTCATGTTGCCGGTGTTGCCGGTCATTACTTCAAAGCAAAACTTTCGCGAATCACAGGTAGGCCACCAGCACTTGTACGTAATTGCATATGTTTTGAATACATTTTTAAATCAGATTTATTGATTCCTATTATTGCAGATTTTACGCCTAGTGGATCAGACACCCCACATTATTGTATGTATGTACATATAAATGTACATACCGGTTTCAAAACTAGAAAATCCTCCCTATAATCATGAGAGCTGTTTTATTTTGATGATTACTAGTGTGAAAGCCTCCACTTTGCCCTTGACGATCAATATTATTTTACAATATAGTACCTACCTACTTATTACATCAGACCGTAGTGCCAATGACGTTTTTTCTGCCGTTTGTATGGCCTGATGTTATAAGTACCGTAGGTAGGCCTACTATATTGTAAAATAATATTGAGCGTCTAGGAACCGCTTTAAGGCGGTTTTTCATATATTGAATATGAATAAGAAGTGATAACAAAAAGGCATCATTAATCGAAAATATCATATTGAGTGAGTAGGTTGTCAAGTTGAATAAAACAAATAAAAAGGTATTGAATATTTTATTACTCGATTTTGCAATCTTGAAAATAAAATTTGTATGACATTTTGTAAAAAAGTCCATCCTTTTGGTAAGGTCTCACCTAACCGGCCTGGATATATTTGGTTTTGATATAACTGTTATATTTCAGCCGGGACCGCTAAACTAGTCCATTCATAAACTGAGTTAGACTTACAATAAAGTATTTTAATAGGCTACTTGAATGTCTTATTATAGAAAAAAACTAGCTTACACTTGAAATATTTCAAAATTAAACACAACTTTTTTTCGACATTTATGTCATTCTTAATTTAAAAATATTACAGGGGTACTAGCTATACCATAATCAAGAATGCATTAATTTCCCATGTAAATAGTGTCTATAAATAGACATGTAAATAGTGTTCATATTTCTATATAAATAAGTGGGCCTATTGCAAAATGATTACAGTAAATGTTTCTCGTTTTGTACAGTATTTTTCTCAGTACCGTACCGGTACTTCTAATTCAGTCTATAAAATAATTTTATTTGTTGAATTTTCGTATTTTAGTTTAGTTCTTATTCAAATTCAATATATTACATAGGTATATTGAAAAAGAACTTGTTTCATGTGTTATCTGCGATTGTTCAACTTTTTTATTGATTTCTCATGTGCTTGCTTGTAGCTCAGTAGCTTACATATCTATAAATGAATGATTAATATTACAAATATTGTAAAAGTACTTGTTTTATGTGTTATCTGTGATTATTCAACTGTTTTATTGATTTTTATGTGCTTGATTGTAGCACTGAACATATTTATAAATGAATAATTAATATTAACGATAATCTTATAAATTGTGTTCGATTGTTGACCAGGTCTTGACCCAGCACTGCCAGGCTTCGAAATCGCGGACGGTCCTGAGATTCTTGATAAAGATGACGCTGAGTTTGTTGACGTGATACACACGACCGCTGGTACGTCGGGCATTTTCAAGCCCATAGGTCACGCCGACTTCTATCCGAATGGCGGCGTCAACCAACCGGGCTGCGATGGCTTCTCACCAGACATTACAAACTACATTGAATCAAGTAAGCTTGGCGTTGGCATTATCATTACAATAACCTACCTTGAATTTATTCGGAATTTATGTTTTTAGTTTCATATTATGCCCTATAAGTCTCTAGCATTCGCGTAGGACTAATATGGGCATAATCCTCAAGAAAATTAGCTTGAATCAATATATTATAATAATTATCAATGATGAGCATACTATACTGTATTGCTTATAGTAGAGAGGTTATTCATATGTCAATGATTGCTTTAATATTTAATGTACGTACCTGACCATATTATGTTCACTGTAACAATGAGAAACTTTATTTCAGTCTGGCTAAACTTCATATCTACATTTTTATAGAGACTCTTAAATTTTCATCTGTTATACTGTAAGTAGGACCTTACATTATTGATTAGTTGAAACTGTGTACCAAGTAGAAACTTTGTTGACTATGTCGCTTTAAAAGAAGCTGAGAAACTCCTTGATATAATATCGGGGATTCAATTTTACATACAATATTGATCTGTAGTTGAATTGGAGACCAAAACAATCAGTCTGAAGAAACTACCAAGCATATCATACTGGCTTGCGAGATACCTACTATAAGGGCAAGGGGAAGTGCTCTGTTTGGCTGCAAGCAACCAGGCGATGAATGGTATGTTTAGTATAGGGAAAAACTCCTGGATCTTGTAAAGGACACAGATATTGGTTTGCCCAACTAACGTAGGTACTTGGGACACACAATAAGCTCCGGTTGGCGTGTAAGGCTCTTTGACGAAACTTTGGATCCTTGAATCTCTTCAAACATAATAATAAAATAATAAAAATGTTTATTCTCAGTCAAAGAAAATACATAACATAAAACATCTTCATACAAATAAAAACAAGTTTTTAACTGAAAAATAATACACATATGCAAAGCTCAAGGAGCTTGTCCGCTTATGGGAGCACAGTACTAATGATATTACACCTATTATATTTAAATTAAAATAAGAAGTAATAGATTCAAAAAACCGAACAATCAACTAACTTATCAAGAAATAACCGAACTATCCCTGTAAATACATTATAATTAAATCTTTTAATGACAATATTCAATTGATAAGAAATAAAATAAATGAATGAAAAAAATGAATCTAATAACAAAACAAAATGAAATTTCACATCACTCAATGACACAAAAAGGAAAAAAATTAAAATACCGTAATGAAACATTTTCTCTCCTTTCTCAACCAAATGCAGCTCTATACACTGCACAGAAACTCTATGAATGAACAACCCAAGAATTAAGAGTTAAGAATTAATATAGTAGCCTACCATTTACCATCCTTATTTTTCAAACTGGATGAGAAAGATAAGAAAAAGATTCAAATTATTACAAAATACATTCTTTCAATTTCATCCTCAGTTAATGACATGATGTATCTTTTAACAGATCTCTTGAATAGAGAGAATGAGTCACAGTGCTTAATTTCATCTGATAAACTATTATGAAATTTACCCTCAAGAAGCAGGAACGACTTCTGGAAAAAAGTGCTTCTAGGTCTGGGCAACCTGACTCTCTCCATGAAGCGTGTGGCAGGCCTAAGCACCTGTGTATCTATTGTATTGCCCAGGTTACCACTTGCTTGATAAAATTGAGTGAGCACTTTGTAACAGAACATTGATCTTAATGGGAGAATATTCAATACTGCAAAAATATTTTCTCTACCTACATGTCTTTCAGCTCCAATAGTAAGAACTAATGATTTCTGTAATCTAATTAGAGGTTTCATATGGGTAATATATGTGCAACCCCAGCAAGCAACACCATAAGAGAGCCTAGAGTGTGCCAAAGAGAAGTAGATCTCTCTCAAAACTGACCTGGGACATACTTTTTTCAAATAATAAAATCTATGACGCAGTTGCCTCAGTCCATTCCTGAGTATGTTGATATGGGCCCTACATAAGAGATCCCTCTCCACTACAACTCCCAGATACTTCACAGTATCTGTCTGCTGGATTGTACTACAAAGGCAATTCTCGGAGCTTACACAGTCAATGGAATGGTACTTGAGTGGGCTATGAAAAGTATAAGATTGGGTGAGGCCAAAGTTGACAAATGTTGTCTTTTCAGAATTTAATCTTAGGTGAACCATAAATTAAACCATATTAAAGGTGAACCATAGAGATAGTAAATTGAGATCTGCTTGCATACTAGACTGAAGATTCTGCAAATTGGACTCACCATATGTGAAAGCGGTGTCATCGGCAAATGCTGTTATTTTCCCTTTAAAGAGTCCACCAAAAAGGTCATTAATGAATATAAGGAACAGCACCGGGCCCAAAACTGATCCCTGGGGTACACCTCCTTGAATCAATTGATTTGTACTCACAGCACCATCAATACATACAAATTGATTCCTTTCATGGAGGTATGATCGGAACCAATCCAAAGCCAACCCATGGACTCCAGCTAACTCCAACTTTTTTATCAGGATATCATGATCAACTGTATCAAATGCTTTTCTGATATCAAGGAAAAGACCTGAGACCCTGGACTCTTCCCCCTGATTCAGATTGGCGTGAATTTCAGAGATGAACTTTCTCAGTGCTAGCTCTGTGCTCAGACCCTCTCTAAATCCGAATTGATTTGATGCGAAAAAATCAGACACATTCAGAAACGAAATAAGACGTGATTTGACTATTTTTTCAAAAATTTTTGAAAATATAGATAACAAGGAAATAGGTCGAAACTCTTCAACAGTTGTGCTATTGCGCTTTTTTGGGATTGGTATAATCTTTGCAATTTTCAATTTAGATGGAAACTTACCATCCAATAAGCTTTTGTTGAAAAGGTAAGCTAACATAATATGTATCCTAGAGGAGATAATCTTTATGAGCGCTGATGGAAACCCATCCATTACTGGAGCCTTGGAACCATGCAGTCCAGCAATAATAACACTGGTCACTTCCTCTGGACAAACAGGTCTCCAAAACAAGGATTGAGTGTTGCTGTCGACCTTGAAAGATCCTATATAGCTTTCAATCACTTCTTCTGAAGGAAGCTGACCCCGTTGTGACCTCACCCCTGATACATCAATAAAATAATTGTTGAAAATTTCAGCAATCTCAGTTTTATCTGTAACTTCTACATTATTTGATACAAGACGTAATGAAGAATTTTTGGCTTTCTGTCTTCCAACCAGACTATTTATAATTTGCCATTGTTTTTTACTATTACCCCTATTTTCATTAAAAAGTGTTTTATAATATAATTCTTTTGCACGTTTAATCCATACTCTAACCTTCTTCTTGAATGAAATGTAATTTTGTTTAGCCGACTCATCACCCCGATTTCTATTCATTATCTTAAATAATTTATCTCTTGTGTTGATGGAATTACAGAGACCCTGATTCATCCACGGTTTAAGCATTCTAGATCTATGATTTCCACTGTTTCTTATAGACTTAGTGGTTGCCAACTGAATGTGAGCGTGTATTACACTCTCAAAATTTGAATATGCTAAATCAAGATCATCACACCCATAAACAGATCCCCATTCTTCCTCAGCAAGTAAATCATTCAATATATCATAGTCAACTACAATGCGCTCAGTGCAAGCACGGTGATTATTGACCGCCATAGTGCAAGGCATAGAGACACATACAGCACGGTGGTCAGTTATACCAGCCTCCACGACGGCAGAGGAAACATCTGAAGAGGACCGTCCTCTGTATAGAATATGGTCTATACAAGTAGAAGAATTATCAGTAACTCTTGTATCGACATCTATCAGACTCTCTCAGCCATTTGTAGCACAAATCTCAAAATATTGATCCACAAGAGGGTTGGTAAGATTAATGTTAATATTGAAGTCTCCAACACAAACAACTTCTTCATGATCTATCCCAGAAAGAAGTTCAGAAAATGACTCAAGAAATGACGAAATATTGCTGTTTGTATGCCATCTGTAAACCCCAACAAGTACAAAGCTCATTTGCCCATATTTGAAATTTAAAACGATGGAATCAGCTCCAGCCAGTGAGCTCTCAATTAAATTACAATGAAAGAACTGCTAAATAACATAACTAACATTGAAAATTTCTGTTTTTTTATTTAAAAACCTCTTTTTTTACTTTTCAGTTCAATGTGGACACATGAGGGTCATTTATCTTTTTATTGAATCAATCAAAAACTCCAAGGCGTTCAATTCTAGACGGTGCAATAAGACTGCAAGCATTCCTCTAAAACCAAAAGACTGTGAAGAGGAAACTTCAGCTATCAAAATGGGCGAACATTGTACTAAAAGGTAAATGAATTAATCACAAAATGGATTAAAATTGATAACAAAAAACGGACTAAAACAATTAAAATATGAATAGCTCACAGTACCGGCTAGTATAATTATTTCGATAACTTAAGATGGTTTTTTGGTGAACATTGATACTTTGCAAAGAAACTATAGAATCTAAGAATGTAGGCTACTATTGACTTGAAATGTAAGTAAGAATATCATTCTTCAATTTTGTCACTCTCAACTCTGAGCTGAATCAATTTGAAAATTTTCTCAATAACATAGCAGTCTAAATGTTGAGTACCTAAATGTTCGTAGTGCTATATATCAACTTTACTACTCGCGGACTTTATAATAATTATGTCCGATACCTATGGATTGGAGTGATTAATAGTGGCTTCTACGTTTCACTTGGAATTTGGCCTGCTATGTTGTTGGAATGTTTTCATGTTTATTTGAGGATTTAAAAAGGAAAATCCATTTGTTTTATGGAATGAGATATTATATTTTCCATGAATTTCCTCATAACCAAGACAAATTTAAGAAGAGGAAATATAAATATATTTATATATATTATATATCACCAACAACTATTACTATTCTATGTTAATAATTTTACAATTGAATGTAGAATATAGGGCCAATGTAGTTACAACACTATTTAATACTAGAATATGTGAAGCATAGACAGAGGAAAAGATAGTCTCTCAGGTCTCAGGTGTTCGATTGTAGCAACGCATATATAGATGTCCATCTGTCTGCATATGTCTGTTGTAATAACTGTATTTTTATTACTATGTTATGACTGCCGTGCTACCAATTTCTCCTAAATCGGTTGGATAGCATTTTCCACCTATTAACCTAAGGAAAGTTATCGGCTCCAAAGTAATAGATTCTTGATAAACTATAAATGGATCTATTGCCTATGAATGAGAAATCCAGTTTTCAGAGCAAACCAACTTATAATCTTCAGAAGAATTTTGGCAATATACAACACAAATACACAAAGAACAATACCTTACACACTTAAGCATCTAAAATCATTACGAGCTAAATACTTATCCACTTATGTAGTTGAAAAAACAATGGCTATAGGCTTGTAAACACAAGAAATAATTATAGACAAAAATTAGAACACTATAAACTGTTCAAAACTCAATTTGAAACATTAAAATTTCAATTAAATAGAAAAATATTCAGAGAGCACAAAACACCTTCAATAGCCAGCCACCATTTTTTAGAGAAGAAGACAAGCTACAAGTCAGAACAAAAACCACATCTCAAAATCAGTGTCGACGTCATGGACACGTCACCAAAAAATTATAAATTACAAGTTTAGAATTCACATTTTACATTTTTGTTCTCAATAAAACTTTATTTCGAAACTGTTATTTTAATTTTATATATCCTTTATATGATCTGTTAATTCTGTTAACTCTGTTTACAGAGTTTGTTTTTTCGGTGATACCATGGAACAAGCAACACAATTATATATGATAAATTCTCAGTCAAAAAGTTGTCTGTATATCGATTACTCTGATATTTACTATAAAGTTTTATAGATCTCGAATTGAAGATTCGATTCCAATCGAGAAAAAATGTAATATTACATGACTCTCTAAATGTTAATCTGATTTTTCATATTCTGTGATATTGTTATTCGAATGTATTTATGCTATTAGCTCAACGTTAGTAGACTTTGCTATTAGCTTACCTTAATTCATGTTATTGTATTTTTATAGTAATGTTTTTGATAGACGATGCTTATTGCTTCTTGTAAAGTCTAAAAATAAAGGCACCGTAAATAAAAACCATTGATGCATCCAATTTTTTATTTTTCAGTGCTAAAGGAATATTCCTTCTTGAGACAAATGAAAAATCCCCTTATTCGAACATTTCTGGTTCACAAGAGAAAAAAACTATTACTCCATCTCCGACCTCTTCAACAAAAAAAGATGACATTTTCTCTGCGTTGGATGATATTTTTAATTTTGATGATCCCAGCTATGGAGATGCTGCGTATTGAAGACAACATGATTCAAAAATGCACATCAATAATTGCATTGATATTCACCATCCATTTATTTATTGTATTATTTATTTGATTAGAAATAAAAATAAATTCTTTCAATCTACGATTAACTTGTTTTATTGAAGTAGCATAAGAAAAGATACAGTTGTTTTATTTAAGAGTTCATAAGTTATACAATATCTTTTATACTACCAACTTCAACTCAATTATCATATTATTAACTAGTAGTTCTGTGAACAGTAGACCTCGCGCAGTTATAAACCGCAGCCTCTTCTTATACTGTCCAACAGAGTAAATCATGACTGTATGTCGTGTCAGCGAGATATCGGTGTGAAAACGGCTAACGGCTGTTGGGGTTGGTGTATCAAAAATGCTCACATCAAAAGCTAATCTCCTTCAAGACATACTGCTGGCAACAGGACAGCCCAAGTTCAAAGTAGTCCAGGCGCTGGCTTACATTGAGCATACATGAGAGAGGCAGAGAATTTGACTTCGGATTATTGTTAGGGGCTCTTTAGTGTATATGAAACTCGATGTCGTCACGTCCCAGGGTGGTCGACAGCTTGGGGGGGAGGAGGGTAAGTTGTAAAAAACGCGCGTTTATAAAATCGCCTGTCCTGCAGTTACTATTCATAGTACAGCTTTGAATTTTTATTATGTACACAGAGCTGGCTTTCAATATGGTCCTCTACATTTTTGCGATAAACCACATAGTTTGTCCGTAAAAAAATAAAATATCTCGAAAAATGTATTTTTTTATTATGGATTTTTTGTTATTTCTCGAATATTCAAGTAATTAGCCGACTTAGAAGAAAAGGCTACCAATAAACATTGTAGGCCGTTTCTTCCTGAATCCAATGATATATATAGTTTGGGGTTACGATCATAGATGCGGCGGTGGGAGGGGGATAAGCAGCATGTTACGATGCGGCGCGGTCATCCCCCATGATTATAATGTGTGTAATGGCCTGTCTATCGCATCGCTCCTACTAGTCTATGCATTCAAATTATGTACTTCAGGAACGCTATCTTATGTATTTTCGGTCGCTGAACACGATTTTTCAACTCTCAAGTCTCAATAATTGATAATTCTCATCATAATATACTAATTATGGTCAAAATTACAAACTTCCTCTCATTCTACAAGGAAACTAAGAAATGACTGTTTGAAATAAACGAAACTTGGGTTAGAATATTAGGATAGAATAATGATAATGTTTATATGTGTTTATGTTCTATTGTTTTTATCTCAAATTGATTTATTGTGATGCGCTGCAGGCTAAATTATATTATTAATTGCACACCGGCCACGCTTACTTGATATAGTGGTCAGTTAATTTCCAAGAAATATTTGTGAAATTTCTTAGTTCTTCATGGTGGAAATGGAATTCATCATTCATTCATTATCATAATGATTATGTTTAGTATGAAAATGTTAATCTTTCGTGAATCTTCACTTTGTCGTGAACTTTTGAGAAATTATATCCAATATAATAATAGATATTTGTCAAATCAAAATGAAATGAAAATTTTAATATTCATTCATATTATTCTAACAGTATTATTATAATGATATTTCACTAACTTTTGATTGATTCATCCATTATGGTATTGCCGTTCAGACTGTTTTGAAATGATAACAAGTTATTCAGTATCAAAATTTGGGATTCGAATAGTTTTGGGCCATGCCTGTTATTCTTTCCCAAACATATTTATATGATTTGTAATTTTATCCACAAATGAATGAATGAATGTATGTACTCCTGCACGTAGCTAACGTATGGATTATTCCTTTATAGATTCTTGCATGTCACATCAATAAATCTCTGCCACAGATTTAGAAATCAAGTCTCGATGGTTCGAAGAGCATATTATTGGAGTGATTCTTTCACTCTGCTGCTTCTAATATGTTCACTACCTTTGTTCGATTTTAGACCATAGCCATGAAAAGCTATGTCCACCTGTATCACTCCATCTTTGTTGAGAATTTTCATAACTCTTCTCATCACAAAGTTTCCATAATCTTGCAGCGTATTGAAGTTTTGAAAAGTGAAGTAGGAGTTGAATTCAGGAGAGCCATGTCACCATTATGCGAATTTGTCAACGATATTTAGGGATTTAGTCAAATCCACAACTAGTTTCACTTACAATTCCATGGGCCAAGTGAGATTAAGAGTTTTTTCTTCAAATATCCATCAGATGTTGAAAGTGATTGCGGTTATTGTAGAAATGCTTGCTGCACTAAAACTTCAATGCTGAATTATCTTTAAACAGCTACCTATTAAAAATACAGAGATCAGATCTTTTTGTTCTAGAATTAACTAAGACTAGGATTTTTGTTTGATTGCATCGTGGAGAATGAGAGAACTCAGTTTCTTTTTATAGGTGAGAATACACTTTTACAATTTGCCACAACTATGTTCAGATAAAAATCGTTGGAGACCGAATAACTATTTCTTTCTATACGTTCAAAAGAGAATCAAACACTCCTTCAATTGCTTCCAGACCATTGATAACATTATGCAGATTCTGTTGTCCATCAGAGTCTTGAAGAAAAATGTTATGTTCTCTTGAGAAGGTTATGCTTCTGGAAATCATTCTCATCTCTCATTATTCTTGTTTTACTTCATTCGATGACTTTCTCCACAATCTCCAGTGATATTCATAATGATGTCAACATACTTGGACAGAATATCTTTCATGGAAGATTTATTTATATAGTAGCAGCCATTTTAGGAAAGCCTTTGAAGAACTAGCTATTCCAATCACTCTGTTTTGGATGATCGAATGAGGGTTTGCTCCAAAGCATGATCGGTTGTCACATTTATTAAATTTTCAAGGTTTCATTTGACAGAGTGTCAATGTATTGACTGTATAGAGTTAATGTTTCCTTATTGGAAATTATTTTGTACTTCTTTGGGCATTTTTTTCATATTTTCTAGATATAACACGGACTCCATAACATAGTTTGTGTAATTGAATTAAAAAAGTATGGGATCTTTTCTCGTACAGTTTCTATGTGCAATACCAGAGTCCTTCCTCATGAGCATGAATATAATTCAAGATAATTTAAACTATGTTACAATAATCAGTAATAAATTTCAAGTAGTCATTGATTTCGCATTGTGATTCTAAAAAAACTCTACAAATAGCTCCTGACTCCTTTCAAATATACTTTGACAATCGCTCATATTTGAACCGTTCATGAGTCCTTGTAGTTGTTTCATTGAATTGATTGCTTGCTCTCACACCTTAATATTATAACGATCTCCCCTCAATAGATTTCCAACAATATTCTCTCCAAATATTTCAAATTCAACAAATATCTCGCATTCCACTTTCATTCAAGTACCACCCCAAGACAATCAGTCATACTCAGCCAGTTGAAAAGTATCTATTCGTAGATATAAGTTACAGAAATCAGTTGATAAAGCTGCGTTTACACTGTAAAGATTCAGATTTTTGCCCCACATGTTGGGTGACATTATGTAAAGGTGCAGATTGCCAACCATTCATATGTGGTGTGGTATTTTTTATATTTGTAAGAGCGGTTGCTAAAATCCCTATTTTGCAAATAAATTCGCAAAAAAATAAGGCCGTCTGGCTCACAAAATTGCTGGGTTCAAACCGCAGCTCTAGCTCAGTGGTAGATGCATGAATTTTCCAAATATAATTAATTACCACAGGGTTCAATGACTGGTGATCATTAATTCTTACCGCTGCTACCATGAAGTTCTTGAAGAATACCAATAAGGAAATCAAAAAGACAGTTGATGACTGATTACCAGTAACCATGTATCCAATCGAGAATAATGAAGACCAACTATGATTTTTTCTAGTTGATTTTTAAAACGCTTGTCATGAATACAGGTATTCACCAATCTATCCTTCTGAAATTCCTTAGAACTTACAATGCCAGTTCTTGAAGCTCTCTGGATCCTTATATGATATAACTGGAACCTTATTAATATAATTATCAATATGGTTTTTCTGGCGGACTAGTATGACTATCATCAAATGATGATAAGTACTGAATGCTCTTAATAAGATCAATATTAATTGATTCACTAATTTTATGTGCTGCGGAATATTTTTCTTTCTTGGTACCAAGACAGTTCAAACTGTACCATAAATCACGAGATAAATTAGGATATAATAAAAACTTCTATGACTTTGTATGCTGACATAAAACATAAAATATATTCCCATAAAATAATATATAAGTTAAATAAGTGAGAAATAAAGTGGTTTTTTGATAAAAAAGAACGAAGTTTCTATCTCGAGAGTTGACATTAGAATGTCTTCACTCGTTTATTTTGAAAAACAAAAACAAACTCTTATCAGGTGATAGTGAAGACGTAAACAGATAAGGAGAGTGTAGCTCGCCTAACTACTCCCCCCCAGTCTTCACTATCCTTGAAATTTACAAAATAAATATAATTGAAATTTATGTGAACAAAAAAAAAATAAAGATTAAACATTGAAGAGTTAATATCTAGTAAGAATCTTCATTGAAGAACTTCTGAGCGCTTCTTGACTCTCCTGATCTCATGTATGTGTACGACCTCGAATCGTGGTGACATATCATTGGCTTTCTTCAATTTCAATCGGCCCCTTGTTAAGAGGGCTCGAACTATGTATGGACCTATGAATCGGCGATCCGATTTCCTTCGCTTGTAATGATTCTTCTTGAACACCGTATCGCCAACTCGGATTTTTCCTTGAGTTTCCTCTGCTTTTGCATTGTGACGTGCGACTCGGTTTTCCTTATCTTCACATATCTTCTTCCTGGTTGGTTCGTGTTTTTCCTGTTGTACCATTAATTCCAGGGGTGTAAGGCCGGTTGAAGAATGAATGCTATTATTATAGGCAAATATAGCTCTGGCCATTGCTTCCTCCCCGACGATGGATTTATCAGCATCCAAAAGATGTAGATGTTCCGTTAACGTGCTGTGTAATCTTTCAATCATTCCATGTGATCTGGAATGGCCTGTTGTCGTGTAATGACTTCCAACTCCGTATTCTTGAAGCATAGCTTTCACTTGGTTATTACAGAATTCTTTTCCTCTATCCATAATTAATTCCTGCGGGCATTGATACAGTCCAAACAGTTTTATCAGATTCACAATTAAACAATTTGCCGTCTTGTTCTCCAGCGGCCAAGCTGTGGCTAATTTAGTAAAACGGTCGATTGAAGTGAGATATTTTTGCTTGTTGTAGTGAAACACATCAACTTCGATTGTATGATGGGGCCTATCTGGAGTAGGCGTCAACTGTAATTGTGTCTTATATGGCGATCTGTCGTACTTGACTCGTTCACATATTGTACATTCACTTATCACTTCTGTTACTGTTTTAATCATATTCAGCCAATAATATTGACGACTAAGGTGTTGAACGGTTTCTTTGACCCCGCGATGATTGGTTCTACCCGTATGATACTGTTTGGTGATATCACTTTGCCTTGCTTTATCTTCCACAGTCTCTACGGTACCTTTTTAGAACATATGGATAATTTGATCTCTTTATTCCATTCTTCATTCATGTAATGATCCTTAATTTTTGTCAAAAATAATTGTTTCTCGGAATAAACATGGTAGATCTTTCCTCTGTTCGTTATCTGTCTAATAATATTCATGAAATCACGATCTGTAGTTTCGGATGGGATGATTACTGTCGTCGTTCTAATTGGGCCATACCTATGAT
This sequence comes from Nilaparvata lugens, assembly GCF_014356525.2. Classification (NCBI taxonomy): domain Eukaryota; kingdom Metazoa; phylum Arthropoda; class Insecta; order Hemiptera; family Delphacidae; genus Nilaparvata; species Nilaparvata lugens. The sequence continues at coordinate 34,968,676 of NC_052510.1, forward strand.
GTTTGGTTTCAATTACTCCATCTGGTTTTTCAAGTAGAATTATTTGGTTTCTTTTATTATTGATTATATCATCCAATATCCCCATTTCATTTGGCTCTTGTCGTGCATTTCCATCAAGTAATTCGACATCATTAACTGGGTTATCTCTCAAATATTCGTCGATAATGTTTCCTTCTTCGGAGTCAACTGATAAGGGGTTGATATTCCTAGATAGACAGTCTGCAACCACGTTATCAGTTCCCTTGATATGTTTTATTTTAAAATGGTATACTGCCAATTTTTCCTTCCACTTCGTGATTCTAGCGGAGGTTTCTTTCAGTTTGTCTACCCAAAGTAGCGGCATATGATCTGTTTGTAGTTCAAATTCATTTCCATATAAGTAAGGACGGAAGTTTTCTACACACCATACGATTCCCAATAATTCTCTCTCTATGGTGCTGTATCGTCGTTCGGCTGGAGTTAATTTTCTACTTGCAAATGCAACAGGTCGGTCTCCTTGTGCTAAAACACCTCCAATAGCTTCCGAGCTGGCGTCAGTTGTCAAAAGAAACGGTTTATGCAAATCTGGAAAATTTAGTATTGGAACTGTACAGATCGCTTCTTTACACTTTGCTACAGCTTCAACTACGTCACTTGAAATATTAAATGTTATTCCTTTTCTAAGTAGCTTAGTGAGAGGTTCGGTCATGTGAGCAAAATTATTTATAAACTTCCTGTAATAGCCTAGCATTCCTAAAAATGTTCTCACTTCTTTCACATTTTTTGGTACAGGTATTTCTCTGATTGCACTCACTTGCCTGTCATCTGGTCTCACACCACTGCTCGATATAATATGTCCCATGAATCTCACTTCTGGCTGACAAAATGTAGATTTTTCTCGCGAAACTTTTAGTCCGAATTCTCTAACCCTTTCAAATAATAATTTCAGATGTTTTCCGTGTTCACTGATATTCTTACTAAAAACAATAATATCGTCCATATAAACTTGCATCGCGTCTTCATCTAATCCTTCTAGAAATTCATCCATGAGCCGCTGGAAAGTTGCAGGGGCATTCTTCAATCCGAACGGCATACGTGTGAATTCGTAGTGTCCTCTTTCGTAGCTGAATGCAGTTTTCTCCATATCTCGTGGATTCATCTTTATCTGGTGATAATCAGCTTTCAAATCAAATGTGCTGAACACTGTAGCTCCAGTCATTCTGTCTAACATATCCTCTAATCTGGGTAGCGGATATCTCTCTAATGTTGTCCTTTTGTTTAGTTCGCGGTAGTCCACTACAACTCTGAATTTCGGCTCTTTTCCAGGTTCACTTTTTTGGGAACTACCCACAATGGACTGCAGAACGGTGACACCGAATTTTGTATTATTCCTTGACTCTTCATTTCATCAATATGTTCTCTTATAATTTTCTTCATTGCGTGAGGATACCTCCGTGGTTTAACATACTCAGGTACTAGAGAATTTAACTCTATGGAATGTTGTACTCTTCCCGTTGTGGTCAAAGGTTGGCCCTCTTTATAGAATGTGTCTTTGAACTCTTGCATTACACGTCTCGCAATATCTTCACCTTCTTCCCGTATCACACATCCTATTAGAAAATGATCTTTTTCGGCCAATAACTGCTCTGTTTTGTAATTTTTCTTTCCCAATTTAATTTCCCAACGTCCATTGTTATATGAGGGTGAACTCTGTAGATCTCTCATCAGATCACAGCCAATTATTACATCATATTTACCGTTCTCAAAATTAGCAACATGTACTAGGATAGATTTCTTAATTCCTGTCAGTTTGAATAAATTCAACACAATCTCACCACTTAGAGCCTGGTCTCTTGTCAAAGTTTTCATCTTACATGCACAGTTTCTTATCACTAGATCACTATCAATTCTATATGCTGCTTTTATGGACACTAACGTGCTATCCGATCCCGTGTCTATCAAACACTGCACGCCCCAGTCTCTAACAAAAAATATAGGCAGTTCTCCTTTCCCGCATTTATAATGTTTTTCTCACTGCCTATATGCGGAGAACACGATTTTCAATCCTGTTTTTCGTCACTCTTCGATCTCACATGAGCTCTCTTGGTTTTTCCTATCTCCGGCCACTCTTTCTTGAATTGTTTATCTCGCCGATCCAAGTTGCTGTTTCCTGTATCTGACGAGTAAGATGTCCACTCTCCATCTGACTCAGATTCAGAGTTCTTACTTCTCTTATGTCTTCTTATCGCATTTATTTCCATTGGTTCTCCAAATTTGGCTGATTTCCTGCGATATATGTATGGGCATTCACGAGCAAAGTGTCCTTCTTCTTTGCATTCCCAGCATTCACGATTTGCTTTGCCAGGTTTCCTGTCTCGATCCCTCGGTGTTCTCCTCTCTTGAACAGCTGCTTTTTCATTTCTTCTCCATTGAGAATTTTGTTGTGGCTGCCTACGTGGTTGATTGAATTAAGGGCTCCTCATAGGTGATCTGCGACGCTTCTTCTCCACAGTTTTCCATTCAGAGTATCTTGGGCGATTATCTTCCCTTTCAGCCTCCTCATTTTTGACTAGGTTGACAGCTTCCTCAAGGCACTTCGGTTTGGCAATCTTCACTGCAGTTCTTACTCGTTCTGGTAGCGCTTGAAGCAATATTTCAGAAGCTAATTCATCATAAATCTTATTCCGCCACTTACTTTCATCCTGGTCCACACTTGAAACCAATACTCGCGTTTTCAATGATTTCACTTCATAAGCGAAACGTTTTGCAAATTCGGAAATCGATTCACCATTTTCGCGACATATTTCCAATACTCTTAGTGCACTTGTAGTTACTGATTTCCGAGCGCCTGCGAAATGTTCTTTGAGAGCTTGACGCACGTCCACCCAAGTTGAACTGAAAGATGCTCCTATATCTATCAATACAGAAACATTAATTCTTGATAGGAAATATGCGTGAATATTAGCATTGGTTATTTCGTCCATACTATTCGCGACGATCTGAGCATAGACCACATTCATCCGTTCTAGAAACAATTCTAGTTCTTTTATTTCTCCATTGAACAGTTTAACCGAGTCTATCATACTCATAAGATATTGAGCATGTGCTGTTTTCACTTGTTCCATTTTCATTGAAAGCTCAACGTCGGAGGTTTTTGATGTAGAAGCAATATTTGCGTTAACACCTCCTTGTGTATTCATTTTTTTGACTATCACAATTGTGAATCACTAATTTTATGGTATAATTCACTGTCGCGTAATCCACTGTGTAAGAAAAAAAAAACGTACACAACTTTCCCGGGTTTCGGCACCAGTTGAATAAGTGAGAAATAAAGTGGTTTTTTGATAAAAAAGAACGAAGTTTCTATCTCGAGAGTTGACATTAGAATGTCTTCACTCGTTTATTTTGAAAAACAAAAACAAACTCTTATCAGGTGATAGTGAAGACGTAAACAGATAAGGAGAGTGTAGCTCGCCTAACTTATATAAAATATTCTTATATCTATAATTTTCTTTAAATAAATTCTTTTCTATAATTTGAATGATTATCACAAGGCTTAATAGCATTCACCGTTGTGAGCTTTGAAAATTATAAATTTGTATTTAATACTGATAAGTGGACTTCAAGTCAATTCAGAATTCTACAACTTAAAACCTGTTTGGTCTGTAGATTTAACATGATATACTTCAATCAATGAGCAAATAATAATTAACCATACAATGATCTCAGGATTTTTATGAGTTCGTGCCGTGCCTGGAAGTAAGCTTCCTACATGAATCAAATAAATTCATAAAACGTTCTTATAGACTATATGATAGCACTCAACACGTTGCAAATTTTTTAAACTTGAATTAATTTATATAGCGCTTTGATCAATTCCCCAATTCACTATTAAAAGGCCTTTAAAAATGAGCTCGTTTGAATTAATTATTTCCAATAATTAATTATGCAGGTCCTTGTCATCTCTGCTGGGCTCGCGCGTTGGCCAGATTTCTTATAAATTTCTCTCAGTATTAAAAATATATTTGTGGGAACAGATTACAATTAAGAACTCTTAAACAACACTGAGTTCACAGATAAACAAACATTAATTACAAATATTTCACATTTGAAAAAGGGATTGGCTTGATGATTTTAAAATTTAATAGGAAGAAAGAACCCTAATTCAAATTCAAATTAAAATTTATTTTGTCAATCAAAACAATTACAATTTCAAAGAAAATAGTATACATTACAGAAAATATAATCAGAAAAATCCTTAATAAACGAAAAATGAAATAGAATTAATCATATAACATGAGCTAAGTTTATCAAGAATGTATAAATGGGAAAAAATATATATATATATATATATATAAATGTATACAATAATACTTATAATTTAAAAAATGATTTTTGACAAATTTTACTGAGCGCAAAAAAATATAAAATTTTCGTCCGCGCTCAGGAGTTAAGATAAGATAAGCCCTTATGCAGTGTTATAAAGAGTGCCCACACAGTGTTAAAATCCCAATGACCAAAAAAAAAAAAAATGAAATTATTATCAAGAAGAAAAATAAAGAATAATAGAAACTGAGAATTTCTATTTTTAAAGGAAAAGAAAAAAGAAAAACAGCAATGAATGATACATTAAAGTAGTTACTCATCATTATCCAGACAACAATCAATCAACCACTCGATACCAACCCTCAATCTCATCAATGCAATGAGTAAGCAAAAACCTCCTAAGATTGATTCTGAAACGATGCCTCAGGAATGCTGAATCAATGATGTCTCGAGGCAACCTGCTGTAAAATCTGCCCTGCAAGAAAAGGAAAGATTTTTGGAAAAATGTCAAAAACGGCCTTGGAGTGCATAGCCTCTCCATTACTCTTGTACTGTAATGCCTTTCTGCTTGGATGAACGTGCCATCTTCAGTACCACTCAAGAACTGAATGATTACTTTGAAGACATACAAGTATCTTAGAGGCATGACATCCAATGATTGACAAGCATTCAAGAAGTCCCCACGTCAACATCCTCCATCAATGAGGCAGATCATAGACTTCTGAAGAGTGATGAGTGATTTCAGGTGGGTCATATATGTGCTGCCCCAGCACACCAGTCCATAAGAGAGACGAGATTGAGACAATGCAAAATAGATATTCCTTAAAACGAACCTTAGTAGTTATAAACTGAGACTTTGGACCGGTTTTTTTGCTCGAAATCCCCTCCCCCCTCGTCCATCCCACCTCCCCTTCCCCTCCCCCACAGGGTGGGGGGGTGTTCTAAAAATAGATTTCCCCTTCCCCTTGCCCAGTGGCGATGAGGGGGATGAAAAGAGAGAAAGATATATATCTCTCTCTCACTCTTTCTAAAAGTAGATTTCCCCTTCCCCTTGCCCAGTGGAGATGAGGGGGATGAAAAGAGAGAAAGATATATCTCTCTCTCACTCTTTCTAAAAATAGATTTCCCCTTCCCCTTGCCCAGTGGAGATGAGGGGGATGAAGAGAGAGAAAGAGATATCTCTCTCTCAAATAGATTTTCCCTTCCCCTTGCCCAGTATAGATGAGGGGGATGAAGAAATAGAGGGAAAAAATAATTTCCCTTTTGAGGGGAAAAATTCCCTCTCTCTACATCTATACTGACAGATTAAAGTGAATCCTTCTCTCTACATCTATTGCTATACTGACAGATTAAAGTGAATCCTTCTCTCAACATCTATTGCTATACTGACAGATTGAAGTGAATTGAGAAATTCCCTATCACTCTACATCTAATGCTATACTGACAGATTGAAGTGAATTGAGAAATTCCCTATCACTCTACATCTAATGCTATACTGACAGATTGAAGTGAATTGAGAAATTCCCTATCACTCTACATCTAATGCTATACTGACAGATTAAAGTGAATTGAGAAATTCCCTATCACTCTACATCTAATGCTATACTGTCATATTAAAGTGAATCCATATCTCTACAGAGAGGTCAATGACTCTCTCTACATCTATTGCTTAATAATCTATTGCTATACTGTCAGATTAAAGTGAATCTTTATCTCTACAATAATCTAAGTTCTATAATATCCATATTATGCTTGGTTTCTAATTGACAGTCAAGAGTTCAATCAAACTGTTTATGAATGTATAAAAAAAAATTGAGCTCTTTTGCTGTACAAACATCCCAGTCGTTATTGTTAAAGTGTTTTCTACGACAATATGTAAGTATAATTGGAATGAGCTAGCATATCTAAAAATACTTACATATTCTCAGACATATTTCACTCGGGGGAAATAATACTCAACGCCTATAGTTACCATGAAACTGTCTCAAGAATATACGATTCCCGCTCACATTCAATTCCCATGAACGAGAATTAAAACTTCTGATGTTATCCTCATTCAAAACCACTGAATATTCTTTCGGCAACTTAATAGTGTGTTTAAAGTCACCTTCACTATCAATATCGATAATTTTAAGGTGAATTTCGCCATTATCAGTAAATGTTACCTTTGTTACTACAAACCAATCATAAGGATAAAATTCAAAACCCCAATCGGATAGTGGATTTGCTTCTACAGAGAACTCATTGAAACTTCTCCAATCGAAATAGTTAGACATCATGTGTGGACTTGTCGGCTCGAGTGTTTAGACTGAAGTGTCGCGTGCACGCTACACTCCCTCTTGTTGAATGTTTCTCCAGACAAATGACACGTGCGCTATGCTGCTCCCTGTGAGGTTGATGTTTCCCCTTCCCAAACTCTATAGATAAGAGCGAGTTCATAATAACTCCTGCATTGAAAAAACCGTTACATTCAATCATAGACACATGAAAAAATGTTTAGACTGATTTATCATCTTGAAGCGACATGTGTTAGCAAGAAAACCGTTAAAGTTCACTACGCTTCAAATTTCTCTCTCATACGCCAAGTGTTATCCTTTCACAAGATTTTATGTTTTCAGAGTCAATATGACCCCTTTATACTGTGCTAAACCCATTTTGGTTGTGATAATTTCGGCTACCTGATTTTCTGAAAGGTTATGTTGCTTAGCTTCTATCCAATCGATATTAAAGCTCACGCGTGCATATCCGGACACAATATCATAAGCTACCCTGTGGATGAATAAATTAAGATAATCTATGAATGCAGCCAAACATTGCAGTCTCATAACAGAGCCCTCTTCCGAATTTTTAATTGCCTCAGCTATTTTATCACAAATGCTTTTCACAGCGACTTCCATCTCGTTTTTCTTAATAAAATCTCCAATATCATTTTTAGTTGCATACTTATCTGCAATTTGATTAATCAGAATAGCAATAGCATCTTTTGTAATGAATTGTTCAATACCATCCATAATATTAGCTTTTATTGCACTCGCCATTTCAGATAATCGTTTTTCAAACTCTTCCTTTGTTAATGAAGAACTAGTCAATTTCTGCAAAGTAGATTCTAAATATTGCTTATCAATTGGTGATGGGTGTGTTCCATTTACTTTATTAAAAATTTCTGTACTAAGCTGTTTTAATTTAGTATTGAGGTAGTTTCTGTCCAGCACCTCCAAATTCTTAATTTTATCTGATATGGCTTTCAATTTCTCATCTAAATAACCTTTATCAACTTTATCATTGTTAATACTGTCCAACTGGGATGAAAAGCTGTCTGTTAAAGTTTTCACTTCTTCTAGAGCAGATTCTAAAGTTAGAGTTCTCTCTGCAATAGCTTTATCAATATTGGTGCTAAAATTTTGTAATGAACTTAGAATATGTTCTCTTTCAATTATGCTCACACCGATATTCTTAGTATTTTCCGAAATAAGTTTGGTTATTTGCGAATCTAAATAAAATTTCACAGCTTCGCTGATTCCTTGTTGATTTATCGATTCGATTATTTTCTGTGTTATCGAGTCAATATCACACGTAAGATTACCACCACCACCACCACCACTAGGTGTATCAATCCGACCGAATCGATGCAGAGTCATCATAACACTAAACAATTAGTTTTGCTTCTTTTAGCTCTTCAATTATAGAGGCAATCTCAACATCATGTCCAGTGTTGCCAGAAGCTTTTGAGGAATAGAGTAAATTTAATCTTTCCACCAATTCGTCAAAATTATCAAAATATTGATAAATTCTATCATGAGAATTATTTTTTGCGAATTTCAATAAACCCCACCCCTTCTTTTTACTAATTTTTTTACTGGGAAATAACTTCTAAATCATTTGCTATTAAATTCCCTGATTTTGTTTAACATAGCCTCTTCGATCTAAATGTATGGCTGTAAGTGTTAAAATTTTTTTATACTTATCCATATCTCTCTGATTATAAAGATTCGAATTCGGTCTTGAACTGAATAATAACTCAAGTAGACCATGTGTTGAACGAAATCTTTCACTATAAATATCTATATAACTGTTATCGAATATTACTTGGTGATTTCCAATATAATACACATCATCTTTAGAATTGTATGAAATTCCATAACTAATTGGATTATTCAATTTTTCCGCATGAAACATTTTTAGATATTGACCCAACAGTTCATCGTTTTTACTAGAACCAAGTAAACTGTTTTCAAATTTAGTTGAGCTTAAAAGATTGCCTGTTGAACTCTCATAGCTTTTATCATAACTCGACTCCTCATCATCAATCTCCATGCTCTCTTCTTCCTCTTTTACTTCTTCCTTTTTTGGTTTTACACCATGATTAGAGTGAAAACTAGATTTGTTTTTTCCCAGTTCAATTATGGGCTCTATCAACGGTGAGAGCATTTTCCTATTGTATTCCTCCAATCGTTTTTCAAAATTAACTAAGCTTTTATGCTTGTCACTGATTACTTTTCTCAATTTCTTAATCTTATCGATTGAACCAACGTTCTTTCTATTCAGTTTTCTGCTGCGTGTTTTAGACAACATGACTGCACAAAGAATTGATCTCTACTGAATGGTAAGAAATGTATCAAGCGAATCTCGGTACTTGCCGCTATTAATTCCACACTCGGTCATAATAGTTACAAAATTATGAGGTTTACGATTCCAAACTTTATGACAAAGTTTACTGAAATCTTTATAAGAAATATCTCCTCCAACATGATCTCTGTGAATTAATTTAAGACTCAATTAATCTATCTTGAAGATTATAATCATATTTGCATTGTCCCTAGTGAAATGTTTCTGTGTAGCTCCATAACTCTGAATTAAATATGCCATGTCAATATTACGATGTCGGCCCATAGTAAAATATTCTCTTATTTGAGGTACATGATTGAGTTGTAAGTCGTCAAATATAACTAAAGGATATTCTGATATTTTGTTTGGATGAGGTATAGATTCAGAATTGTTGTTTATATGAAATTCAATATCCTTCATTTTTGAAAAGACTTTTCTCAAAAACAAGTACTTATCTTGATACTCGCTTTTAGTATGCAAGTATATGGTTTTAAATCTCAACCCATTCTTTGAAAAAATTAAATTAAATAGCAAATTGGTCTTGTCACAGCCTGAAGAGCCTATTATAAGGATCCTTGTATTATGAGGTAACAACTTACCATTTTTACACCATGTTGGCATTTCTTTCTGTCTTATAAGATTATCGAAATTAGCTATTGGGATATTACTCATGTTAGACACGTGTACAGCATGTGATCTGATAAGGAACTAATAATTTTTTGTAAGTTATCAAAGGAGCCCTGTCTCACTCACCACATGGGTGTGTGAGTGTGTATGGCTTATGACATCGGAATGCAGTCAACATGTGCTTGCTGTCACTCTCCCCTTTCACAGCAATGCACTGATAGAAGTTTCTCACTTCAATATATCGTTCCCTCTCTCTCCCGCACCCTCTTTACGAGAATGCATCTGTTGCTCGACCTTATCTAAGCCTTAGCAAATTACGAAAATGAAACTTCAGATTGAAATGGAACTGAGAAGCATTTTTGATAAAGATGTAATATATTTACACCAAATCTTTGTCATATTTACACTGAATGGAATGTATTACAATGTGATATTACACTGAATGGAATGTATTACAATGAGATATTACAATAGATTATTTTTCATCTAATAGTTGACTTCTACTAATATAACTAGGTGTTGAAAATCTAATCCTCTTAACAAGCAATCCTTTTTTGTCACGCTTTAATATTTTTTCAATCAGATATACTTGTCTCTCCGATTCGTTTAATTCTGTTTTTTTAATTTCTTCTCCGTAAAACCTACCACTAATTACTTCTCCATTTAGATCTCGCAAGCTGTATGTTACAGGTTGAGAAGGGAATATAGAATGAATCACAGAATACTCTGCGATCCAATTTATGTTATGAGATTTATCAAAAAAAACCCTTTTCTTTGAGATTCGTACAACATCTCCTAGCTTAAATTTTGGTTTTGAATTTTTCAATTTATATCGTCTACTGAATACAGAATTCAAAGACATTAAAACACAATAATGATCTTTTTTCCTCACATCTTTAGGTTTCATTCTAATTGAAGTGTGCATTGTTGCATTATAATCATGAACCAAACTGTCTAGCTGTGATATCCAGTTTTTGGTTCCACGTTCAGTTAAATATCTATAAATTTTTGCTTTAATTGTTCTATTAAACCTTTCAACTATGGAAGCTTTCTTATCGCTAAAAACATGGTAATGTTCAATACTGTATCTATCTAATAGCGCTTTAACTTTTGAATTTAGGAATTCTGTTCCCTGATCTGATTGAAACAACTTAACTCCCTTATTTTTAGAAATAATTGGTTCGAGTGCATCAAATACAGATTGACTTGACTTGTCTTTTAATGGTACACAATATGCGAATTTTTAAAAACAATAATTAATAACAGCTAAGATATACCTATAACCTTTATTAAAACATAAACTGTTCATCTCAATGAGATCGGCTTGAAGCAAGTCTTTTTCACTTTTCAACTCATATTTGCGAGTGGGATAGTTAACGCGTGGTACACTATGTAGTTCTAACGCTATCTTAGATCTAATAGTATTCATATTTACAACACGAAATCAAAATTAGTGGTGATGGATGATCGTCGCAGGACATACTGAGCAATCAGTTCAGAGCATTGTTGGCACTCTATAATGTCCAAAAGGTAAAGTGTCCACACCGTTCTCAGCAATATATCTCTTATCATCATAAGGACTCAAACAGATTTTTGCACATTCAATCTGATACATGGTGTGATTATAGGACCTCATCATATTAAATTTTTCAATGTGTTCACTACATTCAAACAAGGATTTCTTTTATAAATTGAAATCAAGTTTTCTACATTTCACTCCGGTCTGTACACCCTTTGCTACACATTTATTTACAGGTTCTTCATTCTCGTTAAATACTAAATAAGAGTAAAGTTTTGATCGAAGCCCTACAAATCCATGGACGGGTTTTGAGGCTGTCTCATCCTTGAACTTTCCTACAACTTTATTTCTCTCCATAGAAAAGCATGGGTGGTAAGGAGGGTAATTACTAGTGTCGGAAAGGTTCAAATTTTCTTTAATCAACTGATACATGTCTTCCACTTTTAAGTTTAAAAGAAAACTATCAGTATCGGTCATACAGAGTTCTACGCGATCCCATGGTATAATTTTTTGTAATTTGCAATAGAAAAAATTGTACATATGGAATTCACTCAACTCCAGTACAGAAAACCCGGAATAGACAGGCTTGTTCATTTTTAGTTCCAACTTATGAGAGAAAACTGCGATCACGTTTGGACTAATTATTTGCCAGCGTTTGCATAACGGATTTGAAATGTACTTATCTAACCATTTTTCATCCGTGATAATTTTAACATTGATATGCTTGCGAACAGATTGAATAGTCTTACCAAAGATAAGATTGCAACAGGCCTTAAAAAAGGATATTTCAAATTTATTTTTCGTGTTCTGTCTATTCCGGATATTGAAGTCGATGTAGCTTTTCAGCCAGGGAGATTGGGAAAAGCTAATGATGCGATGTACTTTCAATAATTGCAAACCGAGCTGAAGGTAGAGCTTTAAATTGAGGTAGTGAACAATGTACTTTCCACGGTCAAAAAGTGTGTTCATGAGCTTTTTGGTTCCAGTTTGACCGTTCTCATTTGTTTGATAGTTTGACAGCAATTCGTGGGGGGGTGTTTGGTGGAGAGGCGCGAGTGGGAAGCTGGCATGCTTATCATGTAACTCTTTCGGATACTTGAGATCACATTCTATTATATATCCAGTTTCTGAATTGCTGTCCAAATTTGTGAAATCAAGCTTGGAAATTTCTTCCTCTGAGAGGAATTTGAAATTTCCAACAGGTAAGTTTCGGCTCATAGCTTCTGAGTATAAACTGTTTGCATCGATATAAAGGAGATAATTACTCAGTTTTGAAGGGTTGTATGTCTCGGGTAGATGTTTGTTATTCACCTCACAATAACGTTTACCGATGAATGACACCCTGCCCCTCATCCCTGCCTCAAACATGAGATGCATGTCAGGATGAGTAATCAACTCTAGTTCAACTTAGGTGTGTTTCAATATACAATTCCAGGTAAAGTGCGCGAGGGAAACAGAATGAGTGACATCAAGGCCGTATGAGCTAAAAAGCGTAGACCTCATAGATTCAAAAACTTCTGCTAATAGCATCACATCCAAACATAAATAGAAATCGTGAAATTCACCGAGCGATTTCAGCTTGAATGTCGAGAACACTCTTTGCGCATGCTCATATTCTTCGCGAGACAGAGGTGTATCAGTTAAATCATTATGAAAACATTCGATGGGAGGAAGCGATGTTTCCGTGAATTTTTCGGGACAACTCATGTATGAGTAAGGATATATTCCTTTTTTCAACAAGAGTTGTCTGTGTTCGCGCAGCAGGTGATGAAACACTGGAAATAAACATTCAAACTTCTTTCCCATGTCTGTACTTTCCACCAAATTACACACCAATACTTCCAAGGATTCGCTCATAAACTTGTAGAAATCTAAAAATTTAATTTTGCCTACTGAAAGTGACAAAAATCTCTCTGACATATTTGCGATGCAGGAAATTTCTTTTTTGCATTTACTGAGCGCTTTCAGAATGAAATGTGAATCAAACCCAGAGAAATTGTGAAAATAACACGAAATGTACTCTGGAGTACGAGCTGATAAATTACAAGAAACGTGTGCCACACATAGGTAATTTCTGGTTTCATGCGCATGGTGACGACATTTAATATCAGAGTCTAAGAACGGTTCAGCGCAAAGCCCACAGTTTACCGAATTTTGAAATTTGCGCTCTTGACTTTCAGATAAATGTTGCATCGGAATTTCACGTTTCATATCCTCATACAAAATGTCGCCGAGATCTGTAATTTCCTGAAGAAATTTCTCCATGATTTTTTCATCTAAACTACTCGATCTATGGAGTACAGGTCCGTAAGCGATTTCCCCGTTCACATCGATAACAACAAAACAATATCCGCAGGGAATATGTCGTGCTGTTTTATTTGTATAGCTATGAGTGATTTCATCCCAATCGGATTCATCATCATCATCAACATTATTATCGATATTAACAATGTAAGTTTCTAAATCCGCATAAATGGTATACTTTTTCTCCAAGGTTGCGCCTAGTTTCTTGAATTTAATTGTCTCTCCGCGTTTAGGATATGAAACACGCTGTGATTGAAACTTGAAACAAAGCTGTTCATGTTTCATCAAATTTGCTTTGCCATCATAATTTTTAGATTTGGTCAATGTAAATCTATGAAAACAGAAATTGCAAATGTGTACTTGACCCTTGTGTTTTGAAAGGTGGGAGAAAAGACGTGATAACCCGGTTTTTCCCGTTCGCAGTATTAATTAAACAGAAATGAGTTTTTCCTGCATCGGCTTTCAGCATTAAAAGATTAATTTGGTGCTTATGAGTGCGGAAAATGCTCGCGCGGTAGGGAAAAACTTTTTGTTGTCATACGCGATGACATGAATTGCAATTTCCGGATTCAGCATTTCAAATTTCTTAATATCGCGTGTCGTCACCGGAAAATTTACACCTTGCGTATTAAGTGTGTGAGCAAACTTGCTCAAATACTTTACAGTCAAGTTTGTGCTCCTTGGTTTCTGATGGAAATACGCGAGTACTGACCATAAAAAGCATTTTTCGTCAGACAGATTTTTGACATTTATAATACAATTTTTGTTTTTAAGAATCTGCGGTGTTTGAATGAAACTGGATGTGAATATTGGATTAAATTTAATCATGTTAACATCCAGTGACTCAATTTTCTTCAAAACCCAACCGCTGCCATGTTGAACAAAGTTGTCAAAAGATGACAGGATTTTTCTTATGGCCAACATGAAATGATCGTTAAAATCTTCATAATTCTCAAGCACGTTTAGCGCTATGTTGGAGTAACTATGAAGATTTATTAGAGATGAGACAGTCTTGCTAACCTCATCATCCATCACCACTAATTTATACAACAAAACATTCAACACGATGAACCATTTCACATTGGCATCATGGCGTGCTGCATGCTCCCTAATTATCTTGAAAATGTGCTGTTTCAATCTCTCGAGCATGTTTTCGATACTGATTTCCTCGGGATTGTTGATGGTTATGCGATGGCGGACCGCTGCAGAATTGACGCCGTGTACTCTTCTTTCCCTTGGCATGATGGTGATGTTAGATTCTGAAAAACGAAAGAATAACGATCAGGATGACATAGAATTAGAGTGATAGAGTACAACTGCATGTTTTTAAATCAGTTGTGAATTGGTATTGGTAGAAGAAGGCTGTGTGAAAATGATATCTCAAGATCACATAATGTTGCATGAAAGATTAAGATTATTATCTTTTGATAAAAGATGGAAAAACTTCTCCACATTTGTCTGCGGAAAACATGGCGGAAGAGGGATTTATATTCGCATGTGCGCCAGACATTGTGTGCTGTGTATTTTGTTCAATTTGTTTGGGAAAATGGGAAGAAAGTGACATACCAGCAATAGAACATGCAAGGTATAGTCCGAACTGTGCATTGAGAAGGAAAGATAATATAACAATTGAAGAGGAGAATTTCGATAATAATATTCTATGCCAATATGAAGAAAGATATTTAACTTTTAATCATGTAGAAGATTCATCCGTTCGAGGAGAGTATTTTGAAAAGCATCATCTACATTGTGACTATTGTAAATCATTATCTGATAAAGCAGAGTATTTTGCGAGAAATGGTTATTTCTTACATAAAAATCACTATCTGCAATGTGTCTATTGCAAATATATTATCGAAAATCCATTCGAAAAAGTAATACATTTACCATTTTGTTTATATGAAGAGTGCGAGAAAGAAGCGCGAGGAGAGGATTATCCAGATATACCACATCGTAAAGATGAGCTAAAATCGCATGCATGCAGTATACTGTAGAAGGTTTTTTGTCCTCCGAGGACAAAAATTGTCCTCCGAGGACAAAAACTGTCCTCTGATGACAAAAACTGTCTTCCGAGGACAAAAATCCTCCCCTCCGAGGACAAAAATTGTCCTCCAAGGACTATTTTCCTCTCCTCCTCAGAGGATAAAATCAAAGTAAAAATGTACTTACATGTGCTGCTTGATGCTGCGTGAATGACAGGTATCTCCTTGACTGCACAGGTGTAGATACTGAGTATGCTTCCTTTTCAGATTGCTCTTTAACCTCTCAGGTATGTTGCCTCGATGAGAGCTCAACTGGTTATGAGGTCGGAAGCCAAGTTGTGAGGTGAGAAAATGCTGTGAAAACAATGAAATATTTAATAACTGATAATATTAGAAATCAATAAGCATCACAAGTGGCGGGATGCTATTCAAAATATAGATTGTTTGAGTGAGCCCTATGTTGTGACGAAGAGGAGATTTTTTTCACCTTCTAGCAGGTGTGGGTGTCACTCAGCAGACACCGTCTCATGCTGAGTTCTAGAGGAGATTTTTTTTTTTCGTCTTCTAACACATGTCACTCATGCGAGGATGCTATTTGAAAATATAGAATGTTTGAGTGAATGTAACAGTTTTTTATGATAGGAGAGAATACTTACAAATCTGAATGATGTTGATAACGATGTGGGAGCACATGTTGTTCTGTGCCTAGGGGAGAAATTTGAAATTTTTGCCTTGTAGCATGCTTTGCTCTCGCTTGCACGAGTCTGGAACAGAGAGAGAAATGCATGGTATATAAACAGAAGTAATGAGAGGAAAATTGTCATTTACATCAGAGCCAGATTTGAGTACGAGATGAGTTCTCCATCATCTTCTCCATCGTTCATCTTACCAGATAGCCCACCAGCCCACCAATGCATCCTCAACTACTGGCAGCGGAAAGCTGCCCTCGCTGCTGACTCGTCCGCTCCTGCACCTGTGCCATCACCGCTCAGCGTGGAACCACCATCGCCGGGTCAGCTCCATCAATGTCTAGCTCCAGCTGCTACCTGGGCACCGCAGCGAGCGGTGCTAGCTACCCTGTCGAACAAGATCAAGCAGAAGCAGGGGAAGAGGAAGTTGACGTTTGAGGAGGCTGAAGTTAGTGGGGAAGAGGACGAGGAGACAATCTACTCACAAACAAAGGTTAGTTTCAACAAATATTATTAACTTGTATGTGTACAGATTTTTTCCATGATCGATTGTTAGAAAAAAAAAATCTGTACACATACAAGCCTTTGATTATTATTATTTGATAGCAAGGAAATATCAGAAATTGAACTGATTAGAAATTGAATTATTGTTTAAAGTATTCGATCATGCATCAATTATTCGATAACAAGGAAATATTATTTGAACTGATTAGAACGTTCATGCATCAATTATTTGTTATCAATGAAATATTATTTAAACTGATTAGAAATTGAATTATTTTTTAAAATATTTGATCATGCATCAATTATTCGATAACAAGGAAATATTATTTGAACTGATTAGAAATTGAATTATTGTTTAAAGTATTCGATCATGCATCAATTATTTGATAACAAGGAAATATTATTTGAACCAATTAGAAATTGAATTATTGTTTAAAGTATTCGATCATGCATCAATTATTCGATAGCAAGGAAATATTATTTGAACTGATTAGAACGATCATGAATCAATTATTTGTTTCCAATGAAATATTATTTGAACTAGTTAGAAATTGAATTATTGTTTAAAGTATTCGATCATGCATCTATTATTTGATAGCAAGGAAATATTATTTGAACTGATATTACTCACTTTATGTAGAGAATGTCTTGTCAATCTGATGATGTCAAGTTGAGATTATGACGTTGATAATCTGATGTAGAGATTGTGTAGTGAATCTATTGATCAAGTTCTCTAGTATGATTTGCAGAATCTGATTTGATGATAATCTGAAACAAATAATACACTAATCAAATATTTTTCAACAGAAACGTGCTGGAATGGAGGACAACTCCTCCATGGTTCCACTACTAGAGGAGGTGCGGCGAGTGGGGGATGAGTTGGACTTTGTGCAACTAATCAACCAGCCTGTAGCCGAACCCTGGATCCCGCTGAGGGAATTAAAGGAGCACATTCCCTACCCCATTATTGCAGCAAGGGAGCAAACGAATATGCATGGGCGGTGGGTTATTTTAAAAATTAGCAATGCAGGAAGCAAATCTGTGAGTGAGGTATATTTACCACAACGATTTGCTTCCTGCATTAGCACGGAAAAAATAGAGCAATTTAATGCTAATTGTAAAAATTTTGTAATGATGGTAACACATAAGTCGGGGAATTGGACTGATATAAGAATTGTTAAGCATCAACAATTTTTATATCTATACAATTCGTCAACTTTTGTGATACTAATTGTATAGATGTATGTATGTGTGAAAGTAGTATTAGTAGTGAATAAATTGTAATATTGTTTTTATAAAAATTGTTTTCAATTCTTACCTGTTGTTGATAACTTCACAATGAATAGTAGAAACACAGAAGAAGAATGGTTCACCTGCTTACACTCTGTTGTGAATGATATTTAAATAAGGTGAGCACCCCTTTTATAGTTTGTTGCGAGCATGCTCAGTAGTCTTTACTGCTACACAGACACACACACACACACACACACACACACACACACACACACACACACACACACACACAGGCATACAGCCAAGCGCTGGCTTCGGTGACTCGCTCCCTCCCACATCTGTTTTGGCACGTGTTCCTGCAGATATGGGTGGGTGCGATGGCGTCATTTCCCCCTTTTCAAATTGCATTCACCTTTTCAGATTTGTTATTTGAAATAATATTCTTATCATTCAAGCAATGTATCATAGCAATAGTGTGTGAATTCATTTCCAACTCGATTGAAAATTAAACCAATTCAATTTTCTTTTGATTAAGTTGGTGTAATGATTAATTAATTAATTAACCTCAGTTAATGTTCAACGATTGAGTTGAAAGGTAAGAAAATGGTATGTAGGAGAAAGCAAAGTTCGAGGAAACGAGGTAAAGGAATCTTGAGTTCAGCGGCAAAAGTTTTTAAGGGTGTGTCAGGTTTGGCAGGTAATGTCACATCAACTATTCTAAATAAGGTAATTGACAATCTGCAAGATGAAATTCATATCCCTGATACCAGTGGTGTGGGCCGGGCACAAAGGTTAATGAAAGGTTAAAGAGAGGTGATCAAGGTATAAATTTATTAGATAGAGCCTGTAAGGTACATGATATAGCGTATACGCAAAATAGTGATAATAAAACTCGAGCGGTAGCTGACAGGGCTCTAGCAAACGCTGCGTGGGACATTTTCAAAAATCCACAAACACCTCCTGCCGAGAAAGCACTTAGTTATCTTGTTACAAACGTCATGAAAGCTAAAGCAGCGTTTGGTGGGTCTTTGAGAAAGAAGAAGAAGAAGAAGAAGGGGAAGAATGAGAGGAGAAGTTATAGAAATGATATTAGACGCAAAGCTATAGCTCAGTTGAAAAAGCATATTGCAGGAAAAGGGTATTTTTTGAAGCCTTTTCCTCAAATAACTAGTGGGGGGAGAGTTTTAATTCCACCCCCTCCACCACCGCCATCATCATATGGAGTGAGTTTATTCCCTCAAAAACAAGTTAAGAAACTTAGAACAACAAAGAAGAGTAGGAAGAAGAAGAAGAAGTCATGAATATTGAAGGAGAATTGAGTAATTATGATTTGTTTGATTGGTCAAAATTATTACAGATACGGCTAAGAGGTATATATGCTAGATGCATTACCCAAAAAAATTCTAAAAAACGAGAATGTCATTGTGAATTTAGCGAGGGAAAGCGAGGATGGTACACATTGGGTTGCATATAAAAAAGTCGGCTCCAATGTTTGGTATTTTGATCCAATTGGAAATTTACAACCGCCATACGAATTAGACAAATATTGGAAAAAAGAAATTGGAGTAAATATATTTTATAATGTAGAGCACATGCAACCATTAAATAGTGATTTTTGTGGTCATCTTACATTATTGTTTCTTGCAAATCAGTTGTAATTAAGTGTTTGTGCTGAACACACATTACAAGATGGTTGTTATTACATTAAGATCTAACACAAGTAACCTCTACAAACATTCACAAGAAATTATAGAATTGGATAGAAATCGTGAATGGGAAATTGGATTGATTAATTTTTGTAGCTACAATAGTATTGCAAACGTTAACAAAGGAACAGATTCCAGCTTCAAATATGGTGATAGATAAATTGAGCTGGATACGGGTGCATATGAAGTTGAGGATATTATAAAATCTTTGAAGAATAAATTGAATATAGATGAGAAAAAGAAGAATAAACTTATTATAAGAGCAAACACAAATACTATGAAGATTGAAATTCATTCTGATAAAGCCATTGATTTAACACATACTGATTCGATTGGTAAGATACTTGGTTTTGATAATGTTGTTTTGCAACCAAATAAATGGCATTATTCTCAGCATTTGGTTAACATAACAAGCATTAGTAGTATTGAGGAGGAGCCACAATTAGTGAAATTCTGGACGTGGAGACAGACCTTCAGTTTTATAATGATATAACCAAATTCCAATTTCACACTCATACAGTTTATTTGGGACAGGAAATAAAAAACTCTGACGAGGCACGTATTGGCATAAATTCTTTAGATGTCTATTCTTTACCTTGCAAATCATTTATATTTATTGAGGGAACAGTTAACTGTACAAAACCGGGAACAGACCCAGCTGATGCACCAGTTGCAGCATACTATAAATTAAGCAGTAACGTAATCGGAAACCTTTTTGACGAAATACGATATGAATTAGCAGGTCAGCAAATTTCTAAATCAAGATTGATTGGATTAACATCCACAATTAAAGCTATACTAGTGAAGGATACGCTCAATAAGAACACATATCACTTGGCTGGTTTTGACAGAGCAGGATATGAGCTAACGGATAATAAATTCACTTTCTGTGTACTGCTGAAATTAATCCTCCCATTTTTTGAAGATTTTCAAAGAATAATTTTAAATTTGAAACAGGAACTCGTCTTATTGAGGTCATCGACAGACCTTAATTGTGATGAGTCCGCAACTGGAACAAGCGTTAGTGTGAAAATTACAAAACTGCAATGGAGAATGCCCTACATAACTTTAGAAGATCACGTAAGACTGAAATTTTTGAGACTGCTCGATGCTGACACTCCACTGAAATTAGGTTTCTGACATTGGGAAATTTGTGAATTACCAAATTTGCAAAATTCACTTAACCATTCTTGGGCAGTTCGCACCACATCAATTTTTGATAGTCCAAAATACGTTATAGTTGCATTTCAAACCGATTGTAAGAATAAAATTAAAAAATCAATATCTAATTTCAATAGCTGTGGTATTTACAATGTTAAAGTATATTTGAACAGCGAGTATTATCTATATGAAAATCTGCCAGGTAAAAAGGAACTATTATAATCATTCAATCAATAGTGAACTTGAAACAGAAATTGACTTTAAAACGCTTTGTGATTCAACACCGCTGGTTGTTGTGGACTGTTCACACCAAGCGACTCATTTGAAATCATTGACAGATGTTCGTATTTAAATGGAATTTAATAGTGCAGTACCTGCAAATACTTCCGCCTATTGCGTTTTAATTAGCGATCATGTGATGGAGTACACACCTCTGACGAGCATGGTGAAAGAAGTTCAGTAGTTTTATTGATAGAGTGCACCGGCTGCAATATTATATATAAGGTGTGCACTCTGACAATTTGGTTCATTATCAGTTTCACCTTTGAACAGGTAACATCTAAAATGTCCTATTCTTTGTGTTCTGATATTTTGGACAAAGCGCAAACTCAGTCTATTGGTATCCAGTGCGATCTTGATTCTGATAGTTTCTATTATGAACCAAGGTGCAGTACACCGATCCAGAAGCCACAGGTGGTGGGGGAGGAGCAGAAACGGGAGGAGGAGGAGAGGGAGAAAGACGGAGGATTCGACAAGCCCGCCGAAGAGAAAGAAGTGGACAAGCAAGCGAATATGAAAATTGCTACAGTTGATCTTCACTGGTTTAAACAAGATTGTAATCAAATTATTGTGAAAGAACTTGCCATAATTGATCAGTTTAATAATTATATTGTATTCCATTTCAAATCACCATTTGCAAAGACAGAATTGAGTGCAAAATTGTATAACGATGTAACATGGTTAGAACATCACTATCATAAAATAAAATGGGAGGATGGAGATTTAGAATACACTGACTCATTAATACGTGATTACCTTGTAGGTGATGAGAAAATTTTCACAAAAGGAACTGAGAAAGCAAAGTTTTTAGGAAGATTACATACTAACGTTCAATGTATACCAGAGGATTTTGCAAAACCCGATTTCAGCTTTTTCACTAGTTCATGGTGTTATGGTGTGTAACATTCATAAAAATAGACCAGATGGACGGTGTGCTTTGTTCTCTGCTCAACATTATAATTCTTTGTTGTTTAAAAATATGTATCGAACAAATAATTTCATGTGTGAAAACAATCAAATGCAAAGTATGAAAATGGCCGCAATGTACACGAATTCACAGAAAAGAAACTTTGCTTGTTATGGATTCTTCTACAACGGAAAAGAGATTCAGTGTGTTTATTGCATGCATGCATTGAGACTGCATAAAGCGCGTACATGTTGTCTGTCTGCAATTAATGAAGAAAGACCACTTAATTACTCTATAATAGTGCCAGCCTACACTTAGTTTTGTTCACTCGCTTATCATGGATCTGAGAAAGTGGTTGGCTGCTGACAATTAGTTGGAAGTGAGGTTGAAAAACTGTATTGATTGGTATGATGAGTGTGAAAGTGCAATTAGGAAAACAACTCGTGAAAATTATAGTTTGGCGAAACAATTAAAAGACATTTTTCCAAGCACAGTTAATTTAAATGACATAAGAGACTATCTATGTTATTATCATCCTCATAATTTGTGTATAGATAAGTTAATTAAAATTGAAGATGAAATTATGAATAGTTGTGGTGGAATATGTAAATAAACTTTTTCTGTGTTCAAATGATTTTTCATTCCAATATCCCACTCACTTTTTAGTTTAGTACCCGGTCAGAGCTAGACCTGTCAACAGCAACGTGTGTAGTGTGATCTTTTTTATACAAGTGAGACACGAGCCCCTTCAAGCAACTGTTGTAGGTACAACACATGCATGTTGTTAATTTATAGAACAGAGACACATGCCAAACATCTGGGAAGCCGTTAACATGCAGTGTTATGGTTTTTCAAAATTCAAAAAATTAACTCGTCTCTTGATGGGAATTTCATTTAACGAATTTGATTCAATTGCAAAGAATATTAAATTTTCAACAGGATGTCAAGATGCTGATTTACCGTTAACAAAAACAGAAAATGTGCACTTTCCAATTTTATCTGAGATATTTGAACTGCTTGATATACTAGACAGCGGCCATCTACATTATGATTGTACAAATGATTCACCATTATCTGTTGTTGAAAATTCCGATGAACTTTGGAAATGCTTGTACGATATTGCAGATAAAAAATGTAAAAGAACTTAGATCATTGACCTCTCTGTAGAGATATGGATTCACTTTAATCTGAAAGTATAGCATTAGATGTGTGAGAGAGAGAGAGAGAGTGAGAGAGAGAGAGGGAATTTCTCAATTCACTTTAATATGACAGTATAGCATTAGATGTAGAGTGATAAGGAATTTCTCAATTCACTTTAATCTGTCAGTATAGCATTAGATGTAGAGTGATAGGGAATTTCTCAATTCACTTTAATCTGTCAGTATAGCATTAGATGTAGAGTGATAGGGAATTTCTCAATTCACTTCAATCTGTCAGTATAGCAATAGATGTAGAGAGAAGGATTCACTTTAATCTGTCAGTATAGATGTAGAGAGAGGGAATTTTTCTCCTCAAAGGGAAATTATTTTTTCCCTCACTTTCTTCATCCCCCTCATCTATACTGGGCAAGGGGAAGGGAAAATCTATTTGAGAGAGAGATATCTCTTTCTCTCTTTTCATCCCCCTCATCTATACTGGGCAATGGGAAGGGGAAATCTATTTTTAGAAAGAGTGAGAGAGAGATATATCTTTCTCTCTTTCCATCTCCCTCATCTCCACTGGGCAAGGGGAAGGGGAAATCTATTTTTAGAAAGAGAGAGAGAGAGAGAGATATATATATATCTTTCTCTCTTTTCATCCCCCTCATCTCCACTGGGTAAGGGAAAGGGGAAATCTATTTATAGAACACCCCCCACCCTGTGGGGGAGGGGAAGGGTGGTGGGATGGATGAGGGGGGAGAGGGGGGAGGGGATTTCGAGCAAAAAACCGGTCCAAAGTCTCAGTTTATAACTACTAACCTTGGACACAATCTTCTCAAATGATGCAATCTGTGTAGTAGGCATCAAGAATATTTCTTCATAGAATCAATATGACTCTTCCACATCATATTATCATCAACCGATAGGCCAAGATATTTGACTACCTGAGATTGCTTCATTACCCCACATCCACAATGATCATCAGTACATCCAACACTGTGGAATTTCAGGGGGCTGAGAAGTCTGAAAGAACAAGATATTCCAAAGTTCAGATATGAAGTCTTCTTGATATTGAGACTTAATTTGTTGAAGCTGAACCATAGAGACAATAGTTTTAAATTATCGGACATGTCTTCATATAGCTCAACATCTGATCCAGCTCCATAGGATAGGGCTGTGTCATCTGCAAATACTGTGAATTTCCCCTTGAAGGGGCCTGAGTAGAGGTCATTGATGTAAATCAAAAACAAAGTCGGCCCCAAAACTGATCCCTGGGGAACTCCACAGGTCATTTCCTGAAAGGAGCTTATTCTGGAACCCACCTTCACAGCTTGAGAACGTCCATGTAGATAGGAATGGAACCATGCCAAGGGCAAGCCACGCACGCCAGCCAGCTCCAGTTTTTGCAGCAGAATCTCATAATTCACAGTATCGAATGCCTTCTGGATGTCCAAGAACATTCCAGCAACTCTTTTCATATCCTTCCTGTTGATGTTGCTTGAAATCTCTGGAATGAATTTTCTTAGAGCCAGCTCAGTGCCCAAGCCCTCTCTGAAACCAAACTGGCTCTTTGAGAAAAAATTGAATGAATTCAAAAAGCACATCATTCGAACCTTTATTAACTTTTTGAACAGTATTGCAACAATGGATAACAGTGATATAGATCTATAATTCTGAACATCCTTAGAGTTTCCCTTCTTTGGAATTGGTATAACCTTAGCCATCTTTAGTTCACTTGGAAAAGTGCCCTCAGAGAGACTCAAGTTGAATATGTGAGCAAGAACTGGACTGATGATATGGCAGATCTTTTTAAACATTATTGAGGTGTATCCATCAATGCCTGGGGATTTTGAGCTTTTCAAACTACGTATAATTTCATTAATTTCCATGGAGTGAATTGGAGACCAGTACAATGAATAGGTACAGCGATCATCCCTGAATGAGTTGTAGTAATCATCAATTGATGATGATGGGAAAGGTGGTGGGGCAACTGACTTGGGAGAATCAATAAAATAGTTATTGAATAAATCAGCAATTTTCTGTTCATCCTCTACTACTTCATTGTTGTTTACAACTTTTGAAACACTTTGCTTTGATGAACCTCTACCTACCAACTCATTTATCAGTCTCCATTGCTTTTTGGAATCCCCCTTTGTGCATTCAAAACACTCAAAGTAGTACTTCTCTCTGGCATTTCTTATCCACTGCTTAATCTTACATCTGAGTTCAACAAATTCATGTCTCAGCCTAACATTACTTGGATCATTTTTAAGCCTCCTATATAACCTATCCCTCGATGCTATTGCCTCACACAGACCCTCCCTCATCCAAGGCTTCAAAAGTCTACCCTTGTGATTTTTAATGATGATTTGATGATTGGATGTCCGAATAGCATCATCTAAAATAGAGCAGAAGCTGTCATAAGCCATGTCGGTGTGAACAGATTCATAGACGGCTGACCAACTCTCATGCTCTAGTACACCTATTAGACATTCCCAGTCGATCCTCTCAAATATTTTTTGCTCGGAATTGGCCTTAGGCTTGACGAGAGCAATAGAGAGACAAATTGCTCTATGATCACTTATAGCAGCCTCAACAACTGCAGACTGTACAGATGAAGGTGGCATACCTCTGAACAGGATATGATCAATGCATGTTGCAGAACGCTCAGTCACACGAGTATCAATATTGATTATATTTTCTAGACCTACCGAGGCTATTATCTCGAGATATTTATCAGCAACCCTATCAGTCCTATTTAGATCAATGTTGAAATCACCAAGACATATCAATATATCACTGTTCATATCCCGCAGAAATGTATCATAGCTGTCTAAAAAATAGTCAACTGCGACTCTATGCCATCTATAGATTCCAACAACAGTAAATTTAACATCATTGTAAGCACAATTCAAGACCAAGGAGTCAGATCCTTCAACATTACTCTGTACTAGGTTACAAGAAAACTCATTTTTATGATAAATTATTATGCCACCGCATCTATCATCTGCACAAGCAGACACAGAAGCATAGCCCTCGATTTCAAACACATCAATATTCTGATCTGGTTGAATCCAAGCTTCGGAGAGAATTATAAAGTCCGGTTTCCTTGACATATTACTCAAGTATAATAATAATTTGTCATAGTTTCTATTCACACTCTGGATATTCATATGGAAGAAAGTAACTCCATCCTCACTACAAATGTATCCATTATACTCATCCACTGATGAGATATATTTACATTCAAAATCGGGATTCATGATTTAGTATTTGACATAAAAGAGTTTGCGCTCTATGACAAAAATATTTATGAGAAATGGGTAAATTCAATGCTATAAGGAAGAAAAAAACTTTTTACAGAAATGAGAAAACAGAATAAAGCAAGGAAATGATAAGAATATAATATTGATAAAAATAAATATATCAAAGAAATGGCATTGAAAAAGAAAGCATAATCTTATTATTAATAGTCCAGTCACTGAGTCTTCACTGTTTATTCAATGAACATCTTCAACGAAACCTCGAACAGTAGATCTTCTAGCTCCGTTCCCATTAATGTAATGGTTAACACCGTCCAAAGTCCAGACTTTATTTCGACCGAACATTTGAATAGCCTGCCGATATACGTTCATTCTTTCTTTAGTGAGATCCTCCCTAACAACGATTGAGGTACTGCTTAGTAATTTTTTATTTGCGAATATATCTTTCCGATGGCGATAGCTAGAGAAGCGGACGATGATCGGTCGCGGACAAGTCATGGGATTGGTGTCACCAGATACAGGCATACGAGGCTTTCTCCCAAGTCGATGTGAACGCTCACTATGAGATTCATTGATATTGAGCTTCAATTTTTCCCTAATAATGGCAATAACAGCGTTGTCGGTGGACTCCCCCTCAGTCTCAGGAACACCGAATATTTTCAAGTTATTACGGCGGTTGTACTGTTCATAGCTATCCAATCTTTCGTGAAGAATTGAATCACTTTCCTCAATGCACTTTTTCAAAGTCACCACTTCCTCCTTCAAATCATTAGAAGTTTTATTAGCAGCTAGGAGTGAGGCCGATAACCCACCAGTAAATTCGTCAATCATAGTTTTAACAAGAGCAGATACCCTTTCCAACAATTTGTCACTTTCAAGATACGATGCTAGAGATAGATCAATAGACTTCAATATCGCCGGGCTGATATCGGCCGCTTCCGAGATATTACAATCAGAAAGAGGAGTAGAAGCAGAAGAAGAAGAATTCGATCTGAGCTTTCTGTCCATGACCTTATCTTTAACAACAGCCTGCTTACTTGTGTCACCCAAACCTGTTTGCTTTGGTGTAGTCATTTTAGCAACGAAAAATTGAAATAGTAAACTATTAAAGATACCTATTGAGTTCAGAGTAAGGTTGAATTATACAGAACCACAAAATCCAACAGCTTGCCAAAATTCAGGAAGAAACACAGCGAAATCACCACTAGAAACTGTAAACTTTGCAGAGCACAAACTGTCATGTCTTTCACTCACAATTCATCTTATCGCAACTGTGATAAGTAATTTCCATGTGCGTCCTCACAGATTGGGATCACAAGCCAAAGAGAAATGATTTCCAGAAAAATTTCATCTCTTCCTTGAACGATTTGTAAGCTTCCTTCTGATTGGCTTTCTAATTTTAGTAAGACTCAATACAATTGGTTACTTCAGATTCAGGGTTTCTCCATCTTTGTTATAGAAAGATGAATGAAAAGTTTCTATATAAATAAATGGAGTGATTGTCTTAGATTATTCCAATAAATAAATCTTGATATATGATACCCTGAAGTAGTGTACATTTAATTTTTTATATGAGCTTTGTGTACTCTTGGTTTTCATACTTTTTTAGATTGCAATAAATACTCATGCAGCAAAAATAGTTGTCCCTATTTATTTACATAAACCTTCCCTAGTGTATATAATACATATTTTGTGAGTAAACTTTATAATTGAATTTATACTGGTTGATCGAGCAATCAGCTGATTCGTTAGGTATCAATTCAAAGAACTGTTGATTTATCCTAGATCAATTGATTCATTCAAGACAAAAACAAACAATTCTTACCTCAAATGTATATGCAAACTTTTATTTTTTATGATCTGCCAATAATAAATAAGCCGCTTTATAATTTTTAATTCTGCCAATGAATCCTCATTATTGTTGAATTACAATTTTGCATGATTTTCTCATCGCTTTAGATAATATGATTACTCTTTATCACTAATAACATTCGATTTTACCTGAGTGGTACTTTGACTAGGCTATCTTTCCTTCCATTTTATAATTCTATTAAAGCTCAATAGTTCATTTCAAAAATATTTTGTGGTGCTAAAATACCACGTGACATAATGCGCCCTCTGGTTTCTGATACAAAATGATGATTTGAGAGTATAATATAGTTTTTTATGATCCTGTTGGTTTTGGATCAGAAATCATACAAGTTAAAAACCCTGTTAATAGATCTAATGATAATCATGTCTCCTAAAAGTTCAACAATAAATATAATAACAAATGAATTCAATTCAAATATATACGCCTTACATTGGATAACCTCCTACTACATACAATACATGAATATAAATCATCTCCTCCTCTATACAAAAACATAAACATCTTTTTCAACTAGTACTTCCGCCCTCAGCTGGAAGCAAATTTGAACGTTGGTGCAAAATCATTGCCAACCTAACAACACTATAATTCTCAGACTTGTATAATCTAACATTCCCTTTTTCTCGATATTGAATTGTGGCTTGTACATTTGATTTCTTTTTCTTAACTAATGTGGGCTTTATGTTTACACAATGAGTAATTTTAATAGCTAATCTTTGGTAATTTACTGACAAGAAATCCTTAGTCATTAACACATGAAATTTTGGCTTAACATTCTCTGGTTGAACAATGCGGTTTTATCACTTGGCAGATAATTTTATTTATTTTCTCTCTTCGAGTAACACATTAATAATAATAAAGTACTTTTTACAATATTTTCACATATTATGACACTTGAACTTCTGGGGTAAGCCATTTTGGTAGTTGGTGATTCATTAGGCATTGGCTGCTTGTGTTCCAGCAGTGAACAGTCAACTTTGTTGGATTTTCGTTTACTCAACTGTCGCCATTTTGCTATCTTTGATTTTTATGGTAAGCTGGCTTTTAATTGAGATAATTATTATTCTATTGGTTTGTGAGTGATGATGGTGTTACAGATGGCTTTCAAATTTTCTATTTCTTTGTTTTTAGGCATTGGTTTTGCTGGTCGACGTGGGTACTTGTCTGCTGGATGATTGTGTTGTTTGGCTTCCATTAGGTACGTATTCAGTGAATGATAAGGCAAGTGATGTTTTATCACAATATTACTATTTACCTTCTTATCTTTTAGTGTCTCAATAATACGGTTTAAGATTAGAGATATTTTCCCACCAAGTTAAATTTGGCTTGCATTCTTCATACAGCTGAACTGTGTTACGTTCAGTTATGGCTGCAATTTTATTTGGACCAGTATAAATATGAAAGAACTTTCTGGTAGTTTTCTCTAATGCATTGGATAATCTATGACTTTTTTAGAGTATTTCATCTCCAACACTGTATTTAAATTGTTTGGATTTGTTATCATGATAATGTTTTCATGAGGTCACTGACCTTTCTAACCTCTGTTGTACGATGTGACAGATGTCTAGGTTAGGATGAGTTATAGCATTAGATGGTGGGAAATCTATTAACTTTTCAATAAACATTTTATTTCTATCTCCGAAAATAACTTCTACTGGTGTATATCCTGTGTTTTCATTAATACAATTGTTGAAACACTCTTCTAGGAATGGTAAATATCTAACCCAACTTTGATCTTTTTCAGAGCAGTATGCCCTCATGAATCATGAGATTTCTGCCATATGGCGCTCTATGGGATTCAAGCAAGGAGAGTATGTGGAAGTTCGAGATATCTTTATGTCAGCCAGGTCAAGTATTCTTTTCCATTGTTTGCTACAGAAATATGAAGAATTATCTGATAGAATGCGCTTAGGTTTTCCTACTTGTAGAGTCCATTTCTTCACTACGCAATTTGCTAGGGTTTCTCCTCTTAGTTCACTGATGGGAAAGAACATGGTGTATTTTGAGAATGTGCATGTTAATACGAATATATATATTCTTTTCCATATTGTGTCAGGGGTAGAGGACCATAAATGTCTGCTGATACTAACTCCAATGGGGCGGTTGGCAATATTGGTATCATTGCTCCCCTGATTTGATATTTAAGGTGTTTTGTTTTCTGACAGAGGTCGCATGCTCTTAATACTTTGGCTACTTTTTTGTGTAACTTTAAAATAACATGCTTCTTTTAGTGTACATATTGTTTTCCTCACTCCAAAATGACCAATTCTCTCATGGGTTTCTTTAATCACTTCCTCAGCTATTTCCTTTGGGATAATGATTCGCCAGTTGTAATTTTGCGGTGTGGTGCGGTGAAATAGAAATCCTCGGTATCGCGTGTACTGTCGTAGGTAGTTGAGTGGTTCAGACGATCCTTTTTCCAATAATTCTAAAATTTGGGATAGTTTGGGGTCTTCTTTTTGCACGTTCTGAATTCTTCTGGGTGTCAGGGTATTCTTGTGGACTTGAGGTTGAATATTTTTAGAGTATGATACACTTTCGTTCATTTCCATTGCATAGCATTTCAGATTTGTGTTGTTACAGTATGTGGCATCTAGATCTTGGGATAGAAAATCGGCTGTTCGGTTTTGTTTTCCTGGTAAGTGTGTGAGATCGAGATCAAACTCTTGTAGAGTGAGAAACCATCTTGACAGTCTGTTGTGGTTTAATTTAGCTGTTTTAAAAAATGTGGGAGCTTTGTGGTCGGTGTTAATATAAATTTTGTTTCCCAACAGTAGTGTGCAATATTTTTTACAGACTTCTACTATACTTAATAATTCCTTTCCTGTAATTGAATAGCATCTCTGAGCTGGATTTAGTGTTTTACTAGAAAAGACTAATACTCCTTTGTCTCCTTCTGCACTTTTCTGAAGTATTTCAGCTCCTATGGCATAATCTGTGGCATCTACATTTATGTAAAATGATTGGCTCATATCAGGATGACTTAAGACAACTGTTTCGAGAAAAGCTTTTTTTAATTCTTGAAATATTTTCTCTTCTGCTCCTGTCCATTTCCATGCTTTGTTGGTAGATAGTACATGACCTAGTTGGGCAGTGTAGTGTGACATATGGCTGTTGAAACATCTATAGAATTGAAGAAATCCAATGAATTTCTGTAGTTGCTTTCTGTTAGTAGGTGAAGGGAATTTTCTGATGGCTTCTAATTTACTGCTATCTTGGGAGATGCAGTCCGGGGTGATGATGTGTCCTGAATATTTGACTTGTTGTGCAAAAAACTCGCATTTTGATAATTTCAATTTGAGTCCACAATTGATGAGACAGCGAAATACTGTTTTCAGATGTTGGCATTGGTCCTGAATATTTGCTGGAGAAATAATTCCATCATCCACGTAGAGCGTATAGAAGTCCGTGACATCTTCTCCTACAGCTTGACGAAGGCAGCAAATAAATATGGCCATGGCGTTCCTCAGTCCAAAAGCTAGGCAGGTGAAGTGGTAATTTCTTCCATTGAATAAGAATGATAAATAATCTCTTGATTCTGCTGCTATCTGAATTTGTCAATAACCTGCGCTTAGGTCAACTGTAGAATACACATTTTTCCCGCTAAAGGTTTGAAGTACCTGTTCTATCTGGTCGGGGCCCTCGCAATCATCCTCCAAAATGCTGTTAAGCGCTCGCGCGTCTAGACATAATCTCACGGTGCCGTCTTTCTTAGCAACACAAACAATTGGTAAGCTATATTGAGAGCTTCATGGTTCAATAATCCCCAATTCTAACATTCTATTTATCTCTGCTATAGCTGCCGGGCGGTATGTAAATGGAATTGGATAAGATTTTTGATAATATGCCTCATGAGGCTTGATGTTGAGTTGGCATTCAAAGTCTTTGGCTAGGCCAGGTTGCTCTGAGAAGACATCTCTGTTTTCAATGAAGACTTTTGCGACATTGTTTTTTGTATTTAAATCCCACTCGGCATAACAGTTTATCTTATCTAATAGTCTTTCCAACATTTCTTTAGAGGAAATATCCTTATCAATCACATGGTCGCCTGCTGTCATTAAACTCAACACTTCAAAATGTTCCATGGTTTCTTCGATTTTGTGAATGCCCCAAGTCCTAGGAACGCCTTCCATGTGGTATGCGAATTGTACAATCCAATTTTCTCCAGGATGTCTTTTTAAACTAAGAGGTGTAATAATTTCGGTGGTGGTAATTTCAGGACTTGCATGGAATTCTAGTGTGCGGAAATTCAAACAGGTTCGAAAATATTGTAGGAAATCAGCACCTATTATCATTTGGGGGCCTTTGACTGGTAACACTAGGAAAGTATATTCAAATATAACCCCTTCTACTTCTACTTCTAAGAGACATTGAGTGGTCACTCTTATTCTTATGCCAGGATCAATACTGGAGATATATACATAAGTAAGGGGTAGTGTAGCTATTGCATGCTTATCTTTGATGTTTGGAGACATATCCTCTTGCAATAAACAGCATTGTGAACCACTGTCAATCAGGGCTTGTAGTCTAGTCCCATACAACTTGCATTCAATATAAGTTTGTAGCTGACTGTCTGGTGTCACGTTGGTACTGTCAGAATTTTTTAAGAGTGTTTCCCGCTGATTGTCCCGGAAAGTAGCGTTTATAAGGAGAGGTTTAGTAGGTTCCTCTAATTTGGCAGATGAATAATTATCCTTTGCTTCTGGGGTATCATATAGTCATGTAGTTTTAGAAGCACTTATTTCTTGATTTGGTGGTGGGTTATTTGCATGTTGATTTTGGGTTGTTTTTGTTGTATGTGCTACTGTGTAAGATGTACTTGTTTTATTATGATTTTGATGTGTTTCACCTTGACGCTTGTAACCTCCATCTCACTTATAATTATTCCCATTTAAATGATCTCTGCCATCATAATATGCTCCTTTATCCTGTTGTTTACCATTGTAATATTGGTATCTATTTCTGGAATAATTTTCAAATGATTGACCTCTGTTATTATTTTCAGTGTATTTTGTATATCAAGTGTTTGCTCCGGCATTTGACATTTGATTCTCACCATTATAATTTCTTCTGAAGCTATTGCTATTATGCTGAAGAGGATGATTGGGATTTCCTGTGTGATCATTTACCTGACTTGATTCAGAAGTAACGGATTGGATACAATGTAAATGTTCTATCAGTTCTTTACAACTGGAAATAGAAGATACTGCCAGTGTCATGCGAACACGGAAAGGAAGCTTTTTGAATAGTATATTAGCTAGTGATGAGTCAGCTAAAGATTCGTCTAGTTGAGAATTCCTATACATTACATTAGCCACAAATTCAGTATAAGAATGTCCGCCTCTATTATCATATGTGCATGATATAATCTCTGATAGTCCATCCATCTGTTTATGTTTGCTCCAATATTGCTGCAGGAATTGGGAGAGGGAATCCTCCAGGCTCCTAATGTCTCGCACCCTGCTCTGGAAAAACATCAGTGGCTCACTGAGTAATAAACTGGACAATTGGAAATGCCATACTAACCAAGAGGTGGGTATCAATTCCTGAACGGCTCTTATTTGATCCACAAATGGTTTGGGTTGCATGTGACGGTGGGAGTTATCAAATTTTCCAAGGTTTTGGAAAAGTTGAGTGCCATTTACTAATTCATTCGGTGTATAATGCATTCGACTGACTGGGATACTTTCCATACGTATCTCTATTCTGGAGACTCGTTCTCCATTTGCGGTCCATTTATCATTCATAATTTTCCTATTTGCATTCACTTCATCATACAATTCGGTTAGCTTCAACTGTTGTCTGCCTATGGCATTCTCCAACATGCTGTATCTCTCTCTTGATTTAGTCCCCTCCACCATTAGGCTTGCTATACATGTCTGCATGTTACTCTGTTCTTTGCTTACTT